>NC_043965.1:2627776-2792776 GCF_902148855.1 Sphaeramia orbicularis | reverse complement strand
GAATACTGTATGATTTGTGACATTGGTTTTTTTTTTGCATCCAAGATATGATATTCACGAAGATAAAAAAAAAATACAAAAAAATCTCAGGTTATGAAAGCGCCAACAGGTGATAGGAGCTGATCTTATATATTTGTACCCCGGCTTTTCTTTGGTTTTTCATATTTTTTCGCATGAATATCCGTTCAATGATTTCCTTACTAAATATGCAAGATTCCAGTATTTAGACGGTTCCATATCTCGGCTTCTGAATGGAAATGTAAGGGAAAGGTGGTTCAGTTCGCTCAATAAACAACTGTTAACTGAAAAGTGTTGGTTCCATAACAGTCAGATGACCTCTGTTATAATTCTCCATATAATTCATATCCATAGAAAAGCATATTGAGATGCGATCTGATGATATACAACATTTAAAAAGAAAAAAAAAAATAAAGCCGCAAGCGGCATCTAAAGGCCCTCGCCAAGGGCACGTCCAGTGGAAGTATGCTCATCGTTCAGCAGGTGGTGCTCTAGCCCCAAATTTTGTGTCTTCTGATGAATGGGTGTAGGCCTGGGACATTGACAATTGATTTGAGACAAATCAGTGTTCGTATGTCCGAACTGAACAAAATTTTGTATAAATAAATCTGTAGGGGGCGCTATAAGCCGAAATTCAATTTGTTCCATTGAATGGGTGTAGGCCTGTGAGATGTACCACTGAGTCAAATTTGAGCCAAATCGGTGTTCGTATGTCTGAACTGATGCAATTTTCATGAAGGTAAATTTGTAGGGGGCGCTACTGAGCGAAGTGGCAATTTGTTTTGATAAATGGGTGTAGGCCTGGGAGATTGACAACTGATTCAAATTTGAGCCAAATTGGTGTTCGCATGTCTAACGTGAAGTAATTTTCGTAAAGGTAACATTGTAGGGGGCGCTATGGCGCCAAATTTAAAATTTTTCTGATAAATGGGTTTAGGCCTGGGATATAGACGTCTGAGTCAAATTTGAGCCAAATTGGTGTTCGTATGTCCGAACTGAAGCAATTTTAATAAAAAAATATTAAAAATTTTTGTAGGGGGCGCTGTAGTGCAAAATTTCAGTTTCTTTTGATAAATAGGTGTAGGCCTTTGAGACAGATGTCTGAGTCAAATTTGAGCCAAATCGGTGTTCGTATGTCCGAACTGATGTCATTTTTGTAAATGTACATTTGTAGGGGGCGCTATAGTGCAAAATTTCAATTTCTTTTAATAAATGGGTGTAGGCCTGGGAGATGGACGTCTTAGTCAAATTTCAGCCAAATCGCTGTTCGTATGTCTGAGCTGAAGCAATTTTTGTAATGGTAAATTCATGGAGAAACTTTGCAAAGTTTGCGATGTTGTCACACAAAAACGGTGACACCTATCCAAAAAATTCGGCTAACTTTTGATGCCCCACTTCTCTAGATACTGTACACCGATTTTAAGCTCATTTGGCCAAACGGCCAAGGAGGAGATAGTTAAAATACGTCAGCGAAAACGCTGACTCAGCATTTTGGAAATTTCAATCCAATATGGCCGACTAAGGGTTGGTTTAGGGGCGTGGCCATAATAATATTTTTTGTTTGTCTCCTCATGATGAATCTGTGTACCGATTTTCGTGGCTCTACGACAAACTTTATGTTGGACGCGCTCCCATTGGCGCAATGCATTTCCACTTTTCAAGGGGGCGCTGCCGCAACATTTCTTTACCGACATCTACGAAACCTACATGTAAATTCAATTTCTCACTCTTCTGAATTTTAGGCAAAATTTGGTGAGTTTTCGTAAATGTTCAGAGGGTCAAAATTGAGCTCAAAGCGCAGGAGAAAGAAAAATAAGACAAAAAAAAAAAATAATAATAATAATAATCTGAGCAAGAACAATATAGCCGTTTCTATGGCAACCACGTAATTGCCCTTTTTTGAAAGTTCTCGAGGTCCCCCACATGTGTGTGGGGTCAGATGTCACCTGTCGTGCACTTACACACGTGACTGACCGCGACTGGGCGTGTCCCATTGACTCCCATTCATTCTGAGCAGGTGTAAATATGCGATTTGTGCACATGTCATGTACATCGTCGGAAAGGTCTCAGTGCTGTGAATGTGAATATGTGTGAGAGTGGCGACAGTGGCGAAAGGCGACCGCGTCACTGGCGATTTCGTCCCCATGCGCCCACTGCAGTCTCAATAGGCCCTGCGCCGGCTTTACTCGGCTCGGGCCTAAAAAAGAGACCAGTTTGATGTGTTGCGACAGACGAGGTCCGTTTACGTCACGTAGACGAACCACGGACCAAACAAACTACTTTGAATCTCTTTTTTCTTCTTTATATTGTTAAAACCAAAGGTAAAATAACAAAACTCACCAAAGACGTAACTAATATACTCATAATAGCTAAGACACCCACTTTGTTATTACTGTCGTAAACAATTGTTGAACGTTCGGCAACAGCAGAGGACTGATCCGATTGGCTCACAGTGAATCACGTGATCAATACTTAAGCTAATTGGCCGCATGTTAGCTGTTATGTTTAAATCCCTGTCTATAATGATGTCAATTAAATAACTAATCTATCACTAGATTTAAAAAATATTATATTAAAAATTAAAATCTAGAAATATTCACTTGATTGTTTTTCTGTTCATTTATCTATTACAGGTTCCACATTCAGCCCAATTTGATCTCCAGTGGGCCGGACCAGTAAAATAATAACATAATAACTTATAAATAATGACAACTCCAAATTTTTGTCTTTGTTTTAGTGCAAAAAACCCCCATTAAATTATGAAAA
This sequence comes from Sphaeramia orbicularis, assembly GCF_902148855.1. Taxonomy (NCBI): domain Eukaryota; kingdom Metazoa; phylum Chordata; class Actinopteri; order Kurtiformes; family Apogonidae; genus Sphaeramia; species Sphaeramia orbicularis. Next base: position 2,789,992 of record NC_043965.1, on the reverse strand, counting down.
TACTTACTTTTATAAACTATTCAAACAAAAGAGATGTGAATAACCCGAAAAAACTGAAATTTCTTAAGAAAAATAAGTGCAGTTTTAACAATACTATGCCTCAACTTATCATTTCTACATGTGCATTATGGATCAGATCTACAAAGACACTAAACACTTACTAGCAAGCAGAAAATGGTTAAAATTTTGCTTAATTTTCTTTGGACAGTTCAGGTTTTTCATATTTGTTCAGGTCATTCACATTTTATTGTTACAGGTTGGTTTGTAAATGTAAATATTTTCATAATTTAATGTTATTTTTTGCACTAAAAGACAAAAAATTGAAGTTGTCATTATTTATAGGCAGTGTAATATTTTTTTCACATCAAACCATGGAGTCTATTTTTTTGTAGGCTATTCTGTTATTATTTGACTGTAGATCATATCGGTCTGTATGTGGAACCTGAACTAAAATGAGTTCTACAGCCTTGAGTGTGGAATTTTTGCACTTTGTAAATTCATCCCATGGGCCAGATTGGAACCTTTTGGGGGGACGCATTTGGCCCCCAGGCCACATGTTTGAGACCCCTGATCTATTATATCTATATCTACTGGACATGAAACGTGTCAAATCTGCATTTACCATATGTGTTAAATTCACAAAAGCAAGACACAGAATTGGAATTTTAAGAGGCAAAACTGCATTTTAACCTGTACAAATCAATTCTGTTTTATTTATGAAATGTCACATCCAAACTGGACTACAAACTGTACACCATCTGTTCTGACGTAACTGCAGCGGCTCATATTCAGTTCTCACAGTTTACAGCAGTTTCAGCAGGAATACACCTACTGTAAACACACACAACAACCATGACGATTCTGCTGATAGCCGACGTTCCGAACCGGTCAAAACCAGACCAAAGGCGCCATAACTGTCGCAGCAGACATGGACGCCGCCGACGTGACCGTGTTAAAACCGGTCTTTGCTGGATTTGGCCCAGTTCGTGTCTGTGGAGTCTCATCAGTCTCTGCAGGTTCTCGTCCAGCTTCAGGGGCCGCTCTGGTTGTGAATACAGCAGGGGCAGCAGTGCAGAGAGTCATGTATGAAGAGATCACACTCCACACAGAACACGCTGTGACATGACGGACACATGAACACCTGGACAGACACACAGACAGAAGGAGAGACATGTTTATCCCAATAAGGACTAACATTACAACAGGCCACCTAGATTTATTTATGAATTTTTTGCAATAGAAGTGTCAGAAAATGTTGTTTTTGCCAGTTCATTTTCACCTCTTTTCAGGAAGAACTTAACTTTCAATATGTGTACATTAATTAATTATCATTATTATATTTAATAAATGCTTAAAACAGTGTATTATAGCAAAAAAAAAAAAAAAAAAAATATATATATATATATATATATATATATATAGATATATAGATATATATATATAGTATATTGTAATTTCCGGTCTATAAGCTGCTACCTTTTTTCACCCGTGGCTCAAAAATGATGCGGCTAATTTATGTTTTCTGGGCTAACAATCGATCCATCTGTCGAAGAAGGAAATAGAGCTAGTCAGGTGTGGCCAATAGTCCGGAAAGTACAGTAGCATTTTTTAAATCATATTTATTATGAAAAACGACTGTAAATGTGCATGATGAAACTTTAGGAGATTATAGAAATAAACTTTCCACTATTTTCCATGTGTTCATACATTTGATTTGTCTAGATCATTGTGTGTTCATGTTCTTCTTTTTGGTTCTTTGGTGTCGTTTGGATCCTGTTGATAGTCTGTGTTCACTTTGTGTCTAGTTGTAAACAGAGCCGCTTATTTCACTGACAAAAACATCCATCATCTGATTCAAATACACACAGTGTATGCCCTTGATAGATCTGCATATAGATTTACACATATACATATACATTTATATATTTCCTGCTAAACTACAACCTTCAATGAACTATACAAACCATAAAAACACAGATAAAAACTATGACAAAAATGGTGAAATAACTGCAAAACTGACAAAAACACAGCAAAACACACCAGTAGAACACTCCAAAACAGCACTATCAGTATTATATACAATTATTCACAAGAATTCACTGCTAAACCTCAGCAAAACGCTGCTAAAAATAATAAAAAAAAAACTTCAATCTCTCTCTCACCGACTGCACTCTGCTTCCACCCCTTCCCATCAGCCAGTGCAGACCTCTACCCTAATGTGTTCTAAACTGATAGAAAGAACCCGATCTAAGCTAAAAGATTAATTTTATCAATAGAAAGAACGGTTCAGGAGGTAATCTGAGTGCCGTAAAAATGCCAAATGTGTCACTGGAGACACAGTCGTCTTCAAAGGGCCCACTGTCTGCTTTATGATTCCATCACATTCCTTAATTATGCACCAATTATTATTTATTGACCAAAATTGTTTTATGTCCTCAGACAAAAAGGAAGTGTTGACTTGAACATGACAGGAAACACATTTCACTGCTGTACTCACACTTTTGTCTTTCAGCTCTCCTTGACAGGCCTGACAGAACCTGAAACAGATCACACATTTAAATGAATAACGTTACACTATCCATGAGTGTATGTGTAGATCCACCAACGATAGGAGGTTTTACTCTGTTACTGTGACAAAACACAAGTCACCCAAAGAGTCACAAGCTGTTTAAAGGTCAGGATTAGACTAACCTCCTGAAACCAAATGCATTTTAATTGTCTGTAAAGGACCAGAGTTTTAGAGCTTTACTTAAAAAAAAAAAACACTGTCCACTGCAAAGAACATTCTATAAAAAAAATATAAAACATGTATCTGAAAAAACTGTTTCTAATTATTGGATTTAAAAGTCAAAACTTTTACTTTCCTGGGTCTCAGAGGATTAAGGATAGGTTTAGGCATGTTGTTGTTTTGGATAAGTTAATGAATAAAGTAAATGAAATTTAATTAAACCAGTGGTTCTGAACTGGTCTGGCTTCAGGACCCACTTTCAGCCCTCAATGATAAGCCACATTAATAAAAGTTAAACTTCTAAAATGTATTTAATAAAAAGATGTTGTGTTTTGAACCTGAGATAAAACAGAGTATCACAGTATGAAAACACAGAAGACAAGTTTAATGACAAACCAAACTGATCAGCAGGTGGCGACGATAAATATGGAAATATTCCCTTTAACACTAAATTAGGTCCGTTTGAACCAAAATTAAAATGTGAACTCAGTTAAAAATTAAACGTTCATTCAGTCGCTTATTAAAGAATTCAACCCACTGAGGTTTTTGTCCAATGGAGGTCAAACCAGATCTGATGGAGTCGTTGTCAGACCTGAGTTTAAACATGATATGAACTGAAACTTTTGGGTCTTCTTTTATTCTGGGAAATGTCTGATGTTAATTGTCATTACAGTGCATTACCGCCCTCTTCTGCTGGGGAGTGTGAATGGGGAGTGAACAGGGCTCGGCTACATAAAAAATAAAGCACAGGATTGTTTTGTTTTTTTTGTTTTGTTTTTCTTTTTTTTACACCCCCCCTGAAGAGAAGGCAAGGGGTATTGTTTTTGGCTTGGGTTGTTTGCTAACACTTTAACAGCAAAACTATTGGTTGAATTCATACCAAATTGGGTTTGTAGATTGCCAGTGACCCAGAAAAGATGTGATTACATTTTGGGAAAAGTAGGTCAAAGTTCAAATTTTTTATGAATTTTTAAAATCTTTTTCCCCCCCATTTACTTACAGTGGCGGAAATTTGTCCCACACACACACACACACACACACAAACGGGGCATATACAACAGCCCAATGCAATAAAAATAAATAAATAAACAAGGTAAGTACTATACATTTAGACTCCTTCACCAAACAAAGCTGTCTGATACAAATCATAAGACGTCTTTCAATATTATCAATACTCTTTACATTTCATGCATGTTGTGTAAACAAGAAGTTTTAATTTCTTTTGAAAACATTAAAACATTTTCTATTATTTTCCAACAACAGAAACCCTGGCAATCCATTCCATGCAACCATGGCCCAATAAAAAACAGTTTGCTGTAACTGATTTGTTCTGCTTAAAGGCAGAGCACACCATGTTTCACTGGTTTGTCTTGTACAATAATTATGTTGATCAGCAAAACTGACAGTTTTCTATGAATAATTTCTGGAATCTATGCTGACATCAGCTGGATCGATGCCAAAATAAGCTACAATACGTGCGAGGGGCGGGGTTTGTTATGCATGGAACCACTTGTTTACATGATTTTTTGTCCAGACTAAGGCCCACAACCCACTGAAAGTGGGTTTGAGACCCACATTTGGGTCGTGACCCACCAGTTGAGAACCACTGATCTACACATTCTAAGTGCATGTGAGACCTGTCTCCATGATGCTCCTCTTCAGGAATCTCTGTAAAGGCGTCGAGTGGGAACAGGTGGTGGAAGGATCTGGCCAGATGAGGAGCTGACACCAGAGTCAAACCTTGGAGACAAAAAAACCAAACCAAAACAAAAACAAAAAAACACACATTGAGTTGTGGTATTTGTGTTGTTCAGCAAAACGATAAAATCATAGCAAATGCACCAGAAAGGTCATTTATAATGTAGTTTATTTCCTGAAATGTTTTACTAAAAGCATTCTGTAGCTTAAAGGGTATGGAGGACTGAACCTGCCATACTGAAAAATATACTTTGACCAAAGCATCAGAAAGTGACCAGATGACATGAGAACCATGAAGAAACAGCTTTTAAAGTCAAAGACAGAAAGTGATGAAAATAGATTCTGTTGTTTTCTCCGCTGGGCTCAGCTGTAAATGTAAAGAATGGAGTTGGATGGTGAAATGTCAGTGTTTCTTCAACACGGATGAGTTTGATTCTGAGGCTTATGAAGGTATTAAGTTATTGTGGGATGTTCTTATCTTTGCTAAGTTGCCGTTTGTTGATCCACGGTTCAGACTAAAGTATTAATCTAAGTTGTTTTCATCTTTTCAGCACTGAGCCTGTTTACATGCACTCCCTCCCTCCATCAATCCATCCATCCATCGACCCATCAACCTATCCATCTATCCATCCATCCATTCATCCTCCATCTATCCATCTGTCTGTCTGTCAGTCTGTCTATCTATCTATCCATCCATCCATGGGACCTACCACAGACTTTACATTCCACAGGCAGCTCCGTGTACTTGGCGTGACACTGTGGACAGAAGTATCCTCCCAGAGACAGACCGGGACCACTGCCGCCGCCGCCGTCCAGATGACTGCAGAACCAACAGCAGAACGTCACACAGAGGAACCAGGAAACAGAAGGGGCTCGTGGGTAAAAGGTTTCATTGTTTACTTACGACATGCTGAAGGAAGGCTTGGCGTCCTGGTCGGACAGAGAGGCGATGGTGTGTTGAGGAAAACCTGAGGAGTCACAGTAGGACAATTAAAAACATCCACAACAATTATCACAGTAATCATCATCAGTGTATGAGGTTAATAACGCACTGAAATAACACATTTACTAAACACTGCTGCACTGATTATACATATTCAAATCATTTATTTACTGAATATTATCAGCTTCAGGGATAAATTACTATTACTTACACATTATTATTATTATTATGTACTTACTTATATTACTTATTACTTATATATTGTTGCTACGACTACTATTACTATTATGATGATGAAATTCTTTATTCAGTCATCACATAATACAACAAACTACTACAAACATTACCAACAGGTTAGTGACTGAAAAGGCACAGGCAGAAGCATAATTATTATATTAAGGTCTGTCCTACAGAACAAATTAAGCTACCCAGCATTTAATATAGGAAAAAGAAAAAACAAAAATGCAAACAACCAAACAAAAACATAAAGAAGTAGAACTAAAACAAAAACAAGAAAAGTGGAGAGCGCAGACCTCCACCAAGGCAGATCAGTGGGCCCCCGTGGCCACCCCCGATCACCACCAAAATTTAATGATTTCTTCCTTGTGCCAGTATCAACATTTCCTGAAAATTTCATGAAAATCTGTCTATGACTTTTTGAGTTATCTTGCAAACAAACAAACAAACAAACACACACGCACGCAAACACACAAAGCAAAGCGATCACAATACCTCCTGGCAGAGGTAAAACCAGAAAACATAACCAACCAAATTAATGGTAATTTAATATAGAGTAGAAAATAAATTATTTACTTATTAATTATTAGATCTTAACAATTGTAACCTTCAAAAATTGCCCTACATACTATCATTTCTAATCTAATTTAACCTCTAAAAGAAGAAGTACAGTAATGTGGAAAATTAATAAATGATAACATTTTACCAATATTAATTCAATGAGTTTGAATTTGTATCTAATTTTTGCACATTTCACATAATATTCTCATTCATTTACACTTGACAGTTTAATTTCAATGAATTAATAATTCTAATGAATAAACTAGTTTTTTTCGTTGTTCTAATGTTTTATTTTGTTTATTTTGTGAAAAATGAACTCAGATTATTTTAATAAATCTAGAGGTGATAAATCATAGAGATGTAGTAAACAGAGAAAATATGAAATTGAAATTATTTTGGGTGAATTTGGTTTATTTATAGAATTTCCTTGACGCTAATTCTAGTTCAATGCATTTTTTTCTCCCTGAAATTATTGGTTTTTGTACATGAGCCCTGTAAACTACAATAAAGTAAACTAAACTAAACTACATTAAACTAAAGTAAATTAAACTAAACTACACTACACTAAAGTAAACTAAAGTTTTTAAATCACCAATTGCATTATATAACTTTAAACACAGTTAGAATTAGATGCCAGCTGTCATAATTTCAAGAACAATTTTAAGTGACCATTGATCACATTTTTTACAGTGATGGATGAGTTCAGTTTGAGGAAACAAGCATTTACTGGAACAGTCTACTTTAAATACAGAGAAACTAGAACGTTTTACAGTGGGATCAATAAAGTCCTATTTTCACTTTAATGTCATTTATGCAGCTTCATCCCATTGAGAAATTAGTTTAATTTGCACATAATTATTGCACCTTACTGTTTACTTACCCAGTTCTGTTTTTATACTTCTCATTTATTTATCTTATGTTAAAGTCTTATCTTAACATAGTGTTGTACTGAACATTGGTTTCAGTGTGAGGTTGATGTTGGACATAAACCCGTCCGTGCACTGACCCATGCGTATCAGGGAACACTCGGACGCTGAGCTGGACGGTGGCGGTTTGACGTGCAGCATCAGCAGCTCTTTGAAGTGACTCTCGTCCAGGATGACGTGGTAGGAACCTCCCGTCTCCCGGGTCAACACCGTGCACACCCGGACCTCCGCCGATAGGCCGATCACAGACACCCGAACCTTCAGGGACTTCAGAGTCTGACGACGCAAAGGACCAAAAGGATGAAGAACAGGTGAGAACAGACTCTGCTGCTGCTGCCCTGGGAAATCTACCTCCCCAAGCGTCATGAGGACGACTGACGTGTGTAATTCTACGTCATATGTTGGTTTAAGATACGTCTGAACAACATTCAATAACAGCAGAACACAATCTGAGGTGCAATAATTAGAATGTGTGGTTACAGGTGTGTTTGTTTTTAGCTGTTTTATTATTTATTTATTAATAATTTGAATTCCATTGAACAGTTTACAATGATAGATAATTCTATTCTATTCTACTGCATATTGTGATATTGTGACAAATTAATCAGAGGTTCTGATGGTGCATAGAGAATAGAATAGAATTTTATTGTCACTGTCACAAGAACAATGAGCAGATTACAGTGCAAAAAGAAAGACTATAAAACAATTATACAAATATTATACTGAAAATATACACTGAACAAGAAAAGCACTCGGAGAGAGCAGACCTCCACCAAGACAGATCTGCCCCCCCCCCAATCACCACCAAAATTTAATCACTTGTTCCTTGTGCCAGTATCAACATTTCCTGAAAATTTCAGGAAAATCCATCCATAACTTTTTGAGTTATCTTGCTAACAAACAAACAAACAAACACGCAAACACACAAAGGAAAGTGATCACAATACCTCCTGGCGGAGGTAAAAATATTGACAATATACAAACCTACAGAAATACTAGAATATACAAAAGGCCAACTCTGCACCACAGAAAGAAGAAATATATACAACATATAGAGAATAAATACAAATAAAATAAAAACAAGGTGCATTTTGTGTATATATACATTTTTCCTTTGTCTTTATGTTTAATTTCAGCTAAAACAGTCTTTTCATCTTGTTGAATAAGAACTCATGTTACGCTCATTTTATTCATCTTAATTTAATGTCGTAAAAATAATAATAATCATGAACAAAACCAGCACATAATCACAAACCAACTTTACAGGTGTAGTCTCCTTTTTTAGACCTTTTACAGTATTTTTGTTTTGTAAATAACTTTTAATTTTTTCCATCTCTCTTGAATAAATTACATGTACAGTTAACTGTCTGGTTTCTTTCACTCAGGACCTGAAATCAGCCTTTAAACTTAACGAAATAATGATCTGACATTTACCGACATCCACTGAAAGCCCTTGTGCTACTTCTGTCCATCTCTCTGTGTATTGTAAACCAGGTTAAACCTCACCTTGATCAGCTCGTAGATGTTGGCCGGATCACATGTGGTGAGGCTGCTGAGGATGATGAGGATCTCCCTGCTCGTGTGTCCAGGCATGTGTCTACGAACACACAAAATAACACAGTCGCACTCAGACACAGATTCTACTGAAGCATGGAAACTAAAGAAGTAAGTAAGTAAGTGAACTTTATTTATAAAGCCCTTTTCACAGACAAAAATCACAAAGTGCTGTACATAAAATGGGTGCAGTAAAAACTGGACCCTTTATCTCTACTCTTGGGACATCCAAGTCAGGACATTATCGACACCAGCTTGAAAAAACTGTATGATATCCTCGCATATGCTGCAAGGAAACATATTTTCATGTCTTGGATAAATGACAAACCTCCCACTAAAACAACTTGGCATAAAATCCTTCTGGAATGCTTTCCTATGGACTATTTGACCTGTTGACTTCATTCTTCAAAGGGACAGTTTATGAAAATTTGGACTCCATACCTCTGTTTCACTAACTCATCGGTCACTTCTGTACTTTCAGACCTCATCAGTGACTGAAAATCTTTGGTGCCTGTTTACAATAAGATCACTACTGACCTCACCTGTCACTGCTTGATTGTCTGATCTTTGTTTTATCTTCACTATAAGTCCATACTGTGCACTAGTTGCTTTATCTTGGATTAGTCTACATTTTTTCCTCTCTCTCTTACTCTGCTTATCCTCCAGCAGCTTCATATTTTTTTATTTTCTTATAGAACAGGTGTTGTACTGAGCCATTTGTTGTAAAAGAAATTTAATAAAATCTAATAAAGATAATTGAAAAAAAAAAATGGGTGCAATAGAACAACATAAGTTGTAATTTCATAAAATAAATAAAAAGGATAAATTCATCAACCTAAAGCTTTCCTAAACAAAAACGTCTTGAGCTGCTTTTTAAAAGAGTCCACAGAGTCGACCACACAGAGCGACAGGGGCAGGTCATTCCAGAGTCTGGGCGGGGGGGCTACAGCCTGAAAGGACAAGGTCTCCCCGGGTTTTACAATGAGTCTTTGGGACCTTCAGGAGACTCTGTCCTGAAGACCTAAGGGGGCGCCCTGAGAAGTAGGGGCACAACAAGGCGTCAATAAAATGGGGGGCCTGACCATGCAACGCCTGGAAAGTCAGGACTAAAATTTTTAAATCACTATGAGATTTGACTGGAAGCCAATGAAGAGCAGACAAAACGTGGGTGATGTGGGCTGTTTTGGGTGTATCTGTCAAAAGTCTAGCTGCAGAGTTCTGAACCATCTGAAGTCTGTTGACAGTCGTCTTACTGACATAAGTGAACACAGAAGTGCAGGAGTCAAGACGAGACAAGATGAAGGCATGAATGATCATTTCAAGATCTGGTTTTGACAACATCCTCCTTACTTTAGAAGTATTTCTCCAGTGATAAAAACCACCCACAGCAATAAAGAACAACCCACAACTAGTGAGTGAAGTTCATAAAAACTAAAAAAAATAGTCCCAGTGTGCCTGTACGTCAGCGTCATGTTCTATGTGAATCAGTCCCAGTTGAATGTGTGAGGTCGTCAGGTTCTGATGCACATCAATCTAACTATAGAAGTGGGCGGGACTTTCACTGGAGGAGAACTCAACTCATCCAATCAAAGTCCAGATATGACTTCTATCAGTGATCAATAGGAAATATATTGATATCTGTAACCATTTACATGTTATAAACTATTAAAATATGAACCATTATAATAAGTAAAGGCACATTTTTAATGTTTCAAAACCTCACCACAAATCCAAAAATCTAAATTTCTCAAAACTGTGAACAAACTTTGCAGACACTGTGCCAAGGAAGATACAAATAAAATTAGAAATGAATCCGATCAGTAGTTTCAGAGAAGACTGTTGAAATGTAGACATTGGTGACCTTGACTTTGACCCTTCAAGGTCACTCAAGGTCAAAGGTCATGGACCCAAATCAAAGTCCATATATGACTTCTATCAGTGAACAATAGGAACTATTATGATATCCGTAACCATTTACATGTTGTAAACCATCAAAATATGAACCATTAACCCTCCATTTTACATTTTCATTTCCATGTATTGTAATTACTTTTTAATCTATTTTACTTCTTTGTATTTTATGCATTGTCTGTTTTATCCTCTACTGTACAGTGTCCTTGGGTGTCCTGGAAGGTGCTTATAAATAAAATCTATTATTATTATTTATTATAAATAAATGCACATTTTTAATATTTCAAAAAATTCATAAAAAAAATTTAAAAATCCAAATTTCTCAAAACTGTGAACAAACATTGTACATCCTGTCCCAAGGAAGATACATATAACATTTGAAATGAAGCCAACCAGTAATTTCGTCAGAGAAGATGTTTTAAGAAATTGCTAATGAAGACGATGCCAGACACAGCACCTCCACTACAGCTAATGGCCGGTAGCAAAAACTATTTAAAAAAATAACATTGAGCCTGTTTACATTCACACTAATACTTTAATCATTATCCAATTTCTGGAGTTATGAGATTATTCAAGTGATCATATAAACAGGATAATCTGACCTGTTTTATCAGATAACAGCAGTAATCTGATTATAATAAATCAGATTAACACACCTGGATTTGTCCCCAATACTCTGATGTCTTCCTACATGTATACAGGTTAATCTGATTTATTTAGTTCTTTTACGTCTGCAAATGTGTAAAAACAATGGAAGTTGTGTATCCAAGTACTCCGAAAGAAAGCCGATAACGGACTGAAACATCTAAACCAGGGTTTTTTTAATTATTACATTTCTGAAGTAGATGTAAACGCGTCAGATCTGAATATTACAATTATCTGATTACTTCCAGTTATTGGATTTTTATGAGCTGCTACAGAACCTACTTGAGCGTCTGAACAGCCAGGCTGAGGGAGTTGTAGAGGGACGGTTCTCCGACACACACACTGTCCACCGCCTTCTGCAGAGCTGTGATGTGCTTCTTTGGATTCCCTGGTGGTGAAAGAAAACGTTTTATTGTAGATCATAGAAAATGTCCCATTTTCATTGGATATTCTTTGAGTTTTCCCATCAATAGCAGAGGAGTGGTTCACCTAAGAACTATGGAAAGGTTCTGTAGTTCTTTTGTAGTTCTGTTTTGTAGTGTGCTTATTTTGTTTATTACTAAATTATTGCCTGTTTTTTTATTTATTTATTTATTCATTCTTTTCACTGATCTTTTAACCCGTTTCTCATTATCCAATCCAATCCAATCCAACATTATTTGTAAAGCACTTTAAAACAACCACAGTTGACCAAAGTGCTGCACAGAAAAATAAATAAAAACCAAAAACCAGAGAAAAAAAAAAATACAAGATTAGATTAAAAGACATAGAACTGTAAAAAAATAAAATCAAAATTCCAAAATTAAAATAAATAAATAACTAAAAATACAGAAGAATAGATAAAGCCTAAATAAAAGAATAAAATACAATAGATTAAAAACATAAAAAGCTGTACAATTTAAAAACAACAACAAATAAGAACAATATAGCAATACCAAATAAAACAACTGAATGAAAATAATACACTGAAACATCTCATGTGGTTTCAAAAGCTGAGGAGAAAAGACGGGTTTTAAGAAGGGATTTATTAGCATTAGCATTAGCATTAGCACTGTGGTGTGTGCTGCTTGACCTCTTGGCCAGGTCGCCTTTGTAAAAGAGATCTCTGTTCCCAATCAAGGTTATTATCGTAAATGAAAACTAATGAAATGACGAAAATTACAATTGAAAAAATATTTTCATTAACTGAAATCAATAAACACTATAATTAAAAGAAAAAAACGGTAACTAACTGAAACTGTATAGTGTCCTTACAAAACTAACTAAAACGTATAAGAATTACAGCTAAAATTCCCTTAGTTTTCGTCTTTGTCAATGTCGGATTGATATGAAATCGATTGATTTCGCTCGAGCAATTTTAGCTCCATACGACACTTCACAGTCCGTCACTTGTGGTTTCCAGTCGTCTTCTGGTCCCCACTCTACCTGGAAACATGGACACTAAAGTGGGGAGAAAGCAGCAGAGTCCTGTCTGGGATTTATTTGAATATGACGGCGAAGAAGATAAAAGATACGACAAAACTAAAACTAAGCTAAAACTACCAATTTAGGGAAAAAAATGAAAACTAATAAAAACTAACAAACCTGTTCCAAAAACTAATTAAAACTAATTGAATTAGAGAAAAAAAAGTCAAAACTAAATAAAACTAAACTATCATGAAATATCCAAAACTCTTATAACCTTGAGCCCAACGGAATTTTATCTGGTTAAATAAAAAAAATTATAATAGTAATAAAGTAGTTCTGATCCATAAATAAAACGATGACAAATGATTCACACCACAGACCAAAAAAAACAAAACAAAATACACTTCAACACATAACAATAAAAAGTACATTTGATGAAAAAAAACCAAAAAAAACTAAACAATTAAAATATTTTTTCCTCGTCTCATGAAATATTGTGACAATGTGATTTATTGTTGATAGATAAAGTGTCATTGATGATATTGACATTGATGTGTAGAAATAGGAATAAAAAGAGGATTGTGTCTGAAAATAAAATGATTCCATCGTCATGGTAACAGTAACATCCTCCTTCCTCCTGTTTGTTATGAACTAAGGTGTGAGCTCTGGTCTCACCTGCCAGGTCCGTCAGCTTCTCTGCTCTTTTATTCTTCGTCATGATGATGCCCACCTGAAGACGCAAATGCAGATGTGTCAGTCAGTGTTAGTGAAGCGTCACAATATTTAGACAATGGATAAACGCACAACCTCAGCAACGCAACTGATTCAGCATTGAAGGTTACTTTTATCGCTGTTTTTCACCTTGAACTAAACTATAGAAATATGACAAACCTGCAGTTTTGAGTATAAATGAGGATCAACAAAGCAGTTCATCTATCTATAACCACAGAATTACAATTACACAGCTGACATTTAACGCCTTGAACTGTGTGGTCGATAACACAAACACAGCACAAGCACAAGAAGCCTGTAAACATCTCACTGTGTGTAATCCTACCTGACTGATGGGGTTCTGGTCAAAATACTCTTCGACAAAAGCCTCCATCAGCTGCAGAGGGAAACAGACAGGATGTGAGGTTAGTTCATCACTTTGACCACTGACGCTGAACAGACCTGATACTGAACCCACCTTTAACGTAGACGTGAGGCGGTTCGGCTTCAGGTCCTGGTCCTCCATGCTCCTAGAACAGTCGATCACCACATACAGATGACGCATCTATGAACAGAACAGAGTTTCACATAACTGATCATAAAGTACAGAGAAGTACATTACACATTATAGATCACATTCAATAAAGTAATTATTTACTGAAACAGCTGAATGAACTCATGATTGAAGAATGGACTCTGGAATGGGAGTAAATAAGTTTAGCTTCTTCCCACCACTTTTCAGGCCCATTAATATAGAAATTAATGAGATGAACAGATGAATATGTATATATAAGTGTAGATACATATATCTATTTATATATGTACAAAACCATATGTACAGGGTGGGGAAGCAAAATATACACTGAACATTTAGTTGTTTTTTCTCAGCAGGCACTATGTCAATCGTTTTGAAACCAAACATATATTGATGTCATAATCATACCTAACACTATTATCCATACCTTTTCAGAAACTTTTGCCCATATGAGTAATCAGGAAAGCAAACGTCAAAGAGTGTGTGATTTGCTGAATGCACTCGTCACACCAAAGGAGATTTCAAAAATAGTTGGAGTGTCCATAAAGACTGTTTATAATGGAAAGAAGAGAATGACTATGAGCAAAACTATTACCAGAAAGTCTGGAAGATACTATTAAAGAAGAATGGGAGAAGTTGTCACCCCAATATTTGAGGAACACTTGTGCAAGTTTCAGGAAGCGTGTGAAGGCAGTTATTGAGAAAGAAGGAGGACACATAGAATAAAAACATTTTCTATTATGGACATTTTCTTGTGGCAAATAAATTCTCATGACTTTCAATAAACTAATTGGTCATACACTGTCTGTCAATCTCTGCCTCAAAATATTGTAAATTTTGCTTCCCCACCCTGTGTATGATTTTGGACATATATAAATAGGTTTATGTAGGTATGTACATACGTATGTATGTGTGTATGCATGAATATATACAGTATGTATGTAAGTAAGTGTGTATATATACTGTATGTATGTATGTGCGTATGTATGTGTATATATACTGTATGTATGTATATATATATATATACTGTATGTATGCATGTACGTATGAGTGTATATGTACTGTATGTCTGTGTGTGTGTATATATACTGTATGTATGTATATATATATATATATATATATATATATACTGTATGTATGCATGTACGTATGAGTGTATATGTACTGTATGTCTGTGTGTGTGTATATATATATATATATGTATATATATATATATATATATATATATATATATATATATATATGCGTGTGTGTATATATACTCTCTGTATGTATGCATGTATGTATGCATATATGTATGTATGTACAGTATGTGTGGATATATACTGTCTGTATGTATGTATGTATGTGTCTATATATATTGTATGTATGTATAAATATATATAATAATGTTGTATTTTCAGTGTCTGTTTTCTTTTATCCAGTTACCCATGATGCATTTTAAAACCATGCTATGAGGGGGTTAATGTGACAGAGGATTTGAAAACAACAGGCTGGGGTCACTCACCATTCCAAGCCTGACCTGTCCATGGCTCTCAATGACCCTATAATGTAAACAAAACAGCACTTAGGTTTATGGTCCCCACAATGTCTAGGTGGGGGTGTCAAACATACGGCCCATGGGCCACAACTGGACCGCCAAAGGATCCAGTCTGGATCATATGATGGATGTGCAAAGTGCAAAAATTACACTGAAGATATGAACAGTTCAGACTGTCAAACTGGTTTTAGCTCCAAACTCCAAAATGTTAACAATATTCTGCCTGTTACTAAATGTTTTGTGTATTTGCACATGCACTGTGATCTGTAATGTACATGTATAAATGATAAGGACTATAATACTGCTAAAACTGCACTTATTTTACTGAGGAAATTTCTGATTTTTCACCTGTTTTTGCATTTAAAAAACAGAGTTCTCATTATTTCTAGGTTATTACGCTGTTATTTTACTCGTGGCCCCTGAACTAAAATGAGTTCGACGTCCCTGGTCGAGGGTAAACTAACACCAGACGTCTTCAGGGCGCTAACCACGACCACATTTTCAAACATCAGATCTGACCTTTTCCTTTTGGACTGGAACAGGATCTCCTCCACCGTGGCTTTGAGCGAACCAGACTCATCCTCCTTCAGAACTTCCCTGTAGGTCGATAAAAACATATTCCACAAGGTTGCACTGAACAATAACATATTTATAAAGTAGTAGAAAACAGCAGATAACATATACCGTTAGCCTCATAGTATAATGGCCTTTGTCATACATATATGGACAAAAGTATGTGGACACGTTGAATTCAGGTGTTTCGTTTCTAACGGGTCTGGGATACAAAACAATAATAACTAATATGATAATATAGTTTTATATTGGGATAAATATCATATTGGTTATTAATATTGATGTTTATATGTGAAATCATCATGAATAGGACATCTTACAACTATACACACAATGTGTCCCAGTACTTTTGAATGAATGAATGGATGAATGAATGACTTCATTTTTGGTTTTACATCAATCATTGCACTCAGTACATTAATCGTAATAAACATAAAAACCAAAAAAGGAATAGGCTAGAAGCAAAAGCTTATTTTTTTCCCTATCCTTTCCAACTAATACACTGCTTACATCAACTTAAATGTGTACAGCATCGAGCATTCACACATAATAATAAAAAAATGTAAAAAATCAACAACAAAAACATATCTACCATTTCAATTCAACATTTCTGAATAATTTTAAACTTAAGGTTTTTTTTTTTTTTTAACTTCGCCAAAGGAGTAGATAATTTAAATGCATCATAAATTCCATTCCATAATTTCACACCCACAATCCCAGTCCATCTAGACTTCACATTTGTCCTCACTTTAATCCCCTCACACATATGAAAATCTCTGAAATTTGAATTACTCTCTTACTTTGTCCATATAGTTTAGAAACATCAGTATTTCCTTAAAGTTTAATGGTAGATTTTTCTTCTTCAGTGAGATGTGAAGAAAGTAGATGGTTAGATGTGGAAGAAAATTATTATTTACAGTTAGAGCAGGAACAATATTTTAGAAATTTAGAGGAAGAGCATTTAAAATCACAGTCAGAAATTTAAAAAAAATAAAAAAAATCATTGTAGAGAGAAATTAAGTCAAAACCACCTCTGAGTCATTTTAGAAACAAAGACAACAATTTATACCAATCTAACCAATGCAATGATATTTATCCCACAATATAAAACTATATTATAACATTAGTCATTATTGTTTCATATCCCAGACCCCTGTTAGAAAACAAACACCTGAATTCACCGTGTCCACATACTTTTGTCCATTTAGTGTAGGACTTTTATCAGGAACTATGCTATGAAGGTAATGATATTAAAAGTCTCACCATGTCCTCTCGTAGCCTCCTTCCCAGCGCTTCGCTCTCTCTGGTTCTTCATCCATTGTGAACACTTGCACAAATTCAACTGGTGTCAAAAAAAGTAGGAAACAATGAATGAACAGACACCATATGAAGAAAATCCACCCTAATTCTACTCATACCAGATGTGTGTGTGTGGAGGAGCTCATGTCAAATACGACTCAGTCTCATATTCACAAACATAATTATAAGATTAAATTCAATATCAAGGTTTTTGTTCAAATTTAAACACCACTTACACCAAATTCTTCTAAAAAGTGATTAATCCCATATCTAATCATATCTTTATTAAGCTTTTTATTTCTACCTGTAGCTCGTTTGTACACTGATCTGGGATTAATGCTGAAAAATTATATGAAATTATACCTTATAGACCCCTAAAGGTTAATACATGAATGTTTCTGCCAACAGAAGGTATATTGTGCCAATTATTTTATTTGGCTTTTTAGTTGTTGTTTTTTTTCAAAATACAATTTGGTTAAATTATCTCAGTGTGTGTATTAGTACTTTTTGAACATTTTGAGAACAATTTCAATAATACAGCAATAATATTGATAACCGTGATAATTTTGGTCACAATAACCCTGATATGAAATTTTCATACCATTACATCCCTAGTTAAAACATTTTATTTCATTTTATTACATTGTATATGCATATTTTCATGGATGTGTTGTCCAAAAATGAATCTGAACTTCTTTTCTTGGCATTATTTGAAGTCTGTAAAACACTTAATAATTTGTTATTTGCACCAGCCGTCTTTGTCTGTTTATAAATGTTCTAAATTACCTGAAAATGTTGAAGGGAGTTTCTACAATTAACAATAATAAGTAACAGTAAAACCAGCGGTGTCTTTGTTCCAGTATACTCGGCTTAACTATTAAATGTAAAAATGTCTGGTGAAAAGCATCAGTTCTTATTGTAAGCCATGTTTCAGATGGAAAAAAAACAACAAAAATTCACATTAAGGTGGATATCAGAAGCAGTAATAAAGCACATGTGAGACGAATAATAAGATTAAAAACAGGAATGATAAAGAATTAAATGTTCTGCATAATCCTTGGCAGGAATATTAGTTTATAGTCCAAAGTGGATTAATAAACCTACAGTTTAACAACAGTATAAAGAATTTAAAAAATCTGCATAAGCATGCTAGATTTCAAAAAATATATCCAAGGCACACTGTAGGATTTATGTAAAAATAAAATGCCTTTATTAATTCATGGCATTCTTTAAAATACAGCCAACGCGTCATTACCTCTGGTCTTCATCAGGGCTTTTTTCACTAGTGAGTTGCACACCTTCATACTTTAATGACCTGAAGGAGGGAGGTGTGAGGGGAGAAAAAAAACAAACATGCATACAGACATACATATACATACAAACACATATACACATATATATGCACACACACACAAAATTAATAATAAAAAAAATAAAGAATAAAAAAAGAAAAAGAAAAAAGAAAATAAAAAAAATATATAAAATAAAAATAAATAAACAAAAAACCAAACAAAAAAGTAGAAAACAAAAAACATGCATATATATATATATATATATATATATACATACATACATACATACATATACACATACATGCATACACATACATACACACATATATATCTATATAGAAAAAGAAAAAAAACATGCATACAGACATACATACACACACAAAAAAAACTAATAATAAAAAACAAAGAATAAAAAATTAAAAAGAAAAAAATAATAAAAAAAATATATATATATAATAAAATAAACAAAAAACAAGAGTAGAAAACAAAAAACATGCATATATATATATATATATATATAGACACACACACACATATACATACATGCATGCATACACATACATACACACACATATATATCTATATACACATACATGCATGTATATATATATATCTATTTATCTATCTGCATGTTTTTTTCGTTTGTTTGTTTGTTTTGTTCTTCCCTCACACCTCCCTCCTTCAGGTCATTAAAGTGATTGTATAAAAGTGTGCAGTTCACTAGTGAAAAAAGCCCTGATGAAGACCAGAGGTCACAACGCGTTGGCTGTATTTTAAAGAATGCCATGAATTAATAAAGGCTTTTTATTTTTACACAGATCCTACAGTGTGCCTTGGATATATTGTTTGAAATGTAGCATGCTTATGCGGATTTTTTTTTTTTTTTGTCTCTAAATAACCAGTCACACCACAAGTTTCCAAAGAGCACCTGTGGATAATCACCAAGAAGAAGACCCAGCAGCACTTCCACTGTGTTGGATTACAGAACAGTATAAAGAATATTTGAACATTAGGAGATGAATGACTGTCTTTCATGTAGCGTGTTAGCATTAGCTAGCTGCTACTGCGTCAGTTTTAGCGCTTTTAAAGTTACAAAATGCTAGTCAACGTCTTTTTAAAACACAAATATTACCGGTTTGTATGAATATAAGTGCAATAATTGCCCATACCTACAATTCCGATTGTGGTTTTTCACTTTCAGCCCGTGATGCGAAGTGTAACAACAAACCAACCGGTGCAATGTATTTAACTTCCGGAACCAAACACATGATTCAGAGACAAAGGTTCCGCTTCCTTTAGATTCAGGTTGACAGGATCCTGCTGCTGCTCCAAAAAAAAAAAAAAAAAAAAAAAAAAAAAAGACGCGATCAATTCTATATCCATTAATTAGGATACTTTTTCTAAAAATTTTTACACGACAACCACAGGAATTAAAACATTTTATTTAAATCTTACACCCCAGCTTTCTCAATACAAACGGATTCATTATTGTGGATATATTGCACACAAAAATATAGGCTACTGTACATTGCATATAATAATTCTGAACATGGATGATAAAATGGATGCAAACAATGTGATGGATCGTTCATGTGTTTCTCAGTAATGCATAAATAGAATCAATTAATATTCATGGCACACCAGTAATGCACATAAACTGCACCAATTTCCTTTTAATATCCAGTGTGGAACAAATCTGTGAGTACTTACAATCACTAAAAGACATCTCCATTAATTACAGGTAATAAAATAAAAAAACAGGACAGCTTCAGAGTATTTCCATGAGATGCCAGTGACGTGAGAAGCTAGACAAATTCGTGAAACTGCTTAATTTTGGCCATGGGTGTCAAACTCATTTCAGCTCAGGGGCCACATTCTGCTAAATTTGGTCTGAAGTGGGCTGGACCAGTGAAAAAAAATAACAAAATAACATATAAATAATGTCAATTCCAAACTTTCCTCGATGTTTTAGAGCAAAAACAGTAAAATTATGCAATGAAAATGTTTACCTTTACCAACTATCCTTTAAAGTAATGTGAATAGCATGAAAAAAAAAGGACAATTCTTAAGAAAATGAAGTAAATTTTAACAATATTCTGTCTCAGTTTATCATTTACACATGTAAATTACAACCTACAGATCACAGTGGATCTACAAATACACACAACATTTAGTAACAGGCAGAATATTGGTAAAATTACACTTACTTTTCTCAAGACATTTCAGGCTGTTTGTATTTGTTCAGGTTATTCATGTTTTTTTTGTGAAATGATAGTTTGTTTTAGTGTAAATACAGGAAAATTACATGAAAATGTTTACATTTACAAAGACAAAAATTTGGAGTTGTCATTATTCTAGGTTATTACAGGGGTGTCAAACTCATTTTAGTTCAGGGGCCACACACAGCCTAATATGATATAACCTGGGCCGGACCAGTCAAATAATATAAATAATAAGATAAGAACTTAGAAATAATGTCAACTCTAAAGTTTTCTCTATGTTTTTGAGCGAAAAAAGTAAAATTCTGTAATGAAATTGTTTACATTTATTAAGTGTACTTGAGCATAACATGAACAAATATGAACAACCTGAAAATTCTTACAAAAAATAAGTGCAACGTTAACAATATTGCATCTTAATTTATCCTTTATACATGTACATCACAACTTACAGATCACAGTGGATCTACAAATACACAAAACATTTAGTAACAGGCAGAATATTGGTAAAATTCCACATTTCAGACATTTTTGTAAAAGGCCAGTCTGTAAATGTAACTATTTTTGTGTAATTTTACTTTTTTTTTTTTTTACACTAAAACAAAGAGGAACATTTGCAGTTTTCATTATTTATAGGTTATTTATGATAGTATTTTACTGGTTCTGACCCACTTTAGACTGAATTGACCTAAAATGATTTTAACACCGTTGATTGTTAATATCTTCAGTGTAAATTTTGCATTTTACAAATTCATCCCACGGGCTGGATTGGACCTTTTGGAGGGCCAGTTTTGGCCCCTGGGCCACATGTTTGACACCTGTGGGTTATTATGATAGTATTTTACTGATCTGACCCACTTGAGATTGAATTGGTCTGTACATGGAACCAGAACTAAAATGACTGTTAATATCTGAAGTGTAACTTTTGCATTTCACAAATGCATCCCATGGGCTGGACCGGACCCTTTGGTGGGCTACATTTGGCCCCCAGACCACATGTTTGACACCGCCTGATTTAGGGGTTAAAACTCTCTAAAAGAGTTTTTAAAAGAGCACAATAGCTGCTTCATAAAAGTCACTACAACAAAATAAAAACACCTTCTACATTTCACTTTCTAAGTTTAGGAATAAATGGAAAAAATACATTTCATGTAGTTTGTGAATAATACGTTCTGATTGTTCGTTAAAACAGTTCTTCATGAAACTCACAGAGGTTGAAGAATTGATCACAGACTTGAGTAAAAAAAAAAAAAAAAAAATCCACATTTCCTTCACCCCTTCAGTAATGTGGAGTGATACAGATGGAATAAAAGGCAACAGGTTTTTAGCATCATTTCCTGTAGATTATAGTGATATGTTTAAAGCCAGCGGGGCAGAAACTGTGGAGGTCTGTTTGGAGGTCCAGGTTCAGGGTCGGCCGTCGTATTCACTGATCTTCCTCTTGATGTGAGACAGTTTAGACTTGAGGTATTTACACCGTTTCTTCTTAATCTGGTAGTGTGGAGACTGGAGAGAAAATAGTAGTTATCACATAAAAGCCTTCTGTAGCTTTACACATCTGACAAACACAAACATGACTTCATGTCATCTCACCTTCTTCAGGTTCTTCAGTCTGTTGTACTCATCCAGTGCATCCTAAAGATGAGAAGGAAAGTGAAAACGCAGAAAAGCACCGTCTGTGTTTCTGACATCTGACTACATCACTATACTGTTACAACAGAACCTCTGACACTGGGGGAGACTGTCATTCAGTGAGTAGAAATCCATTACTCGTATTTATTAATTAACACATTTCATATGTAAATGAAGCTCAAGTACTTGATACTGAATCAGCTTTAAGTCCTAATGTGAACAAGTCATGGAATAAAAGCTGCAATTTACATTAAAGAAGTGTATTTTTGTGTTACATACAGTAGTAATAGTAGTAGAAGTAGAAGAAAAGAAGTAGTAGTAGTACTAGCAGCAGTAGAAATAGAAATGGACTGATAATATATTTTTCTTTCTATAAATCACATAAATAATTCTACTTATATCGTCCGCTACCACTGGTGAAAGGACATCATATATACTGAGACTGAGACTGGCCGATACAGCTCGAGTTTTTAGGGTTCAACATGTTCACGTATTGTACATAAATGTACATTTATGTACTGTACATATATGTACATATATGTACTGTACATATATGTATACATGTACATATATGTACTGTACATATATGTACTGTGCATATAGTACATATATGTACTATATCCTACTGAGACCCAGGAAAGTAAATATTTTGACTTTTTTGTACATTAAATAATTGTCTTCACTGGAAAATGCATAATGCGACAGTTTTTCAGATACAATGATTATTTTAATTTTATTTTTTTATGGAATGTCCTTTGCAGTGGATAGGATTTTTTTTTCTAAGTAAAGCTGTGAAACTCTTGTCCCCTCCAGAGGACAAAAATGAATTGCTGGGTCTCAGGAGGATATGTACAGTACATAAATGTACTATATGTACTGTACACATAGTACATTTATGTACATGCACATAAATCCCTAAAGGTGACTCCAGTGGACTCACCAGGAACTGTGGGCTTCCCTCCGAGTGCCGGTCCAGTTCTCGCTCCAGGTCTTCCAGGTCTCTGTTGATGTTGTCCAGCTCTGACTGCAGGCTCTTGTACTCCTGATGGTCCCGCTCAAACTCCCGCTTGTAGTTCAGACGCTCCGGCTCATCCACGATGGAAGGAAATATACTGAGGACAGAGAGCGAGGAAAGACAATGTATAGATGTTAGATATACTGTATATGTAGGTATATATGTGTATATAAATGTAGATGTTTGTTTGTGTGTGTGTACATATACACACACACACATCAAATATACAATTTAAAACACTATTAAACACATTTGGATTAGTAATTTGTATAACATATATATAACATATATTAGAGAAACATTATCAATATGAAAAGTAAATGAAATGTAGATAAATAAGGTGCAACAACGTTGTTGTTTGTTGTTTTTGAAGTTCTGTGGCTGTATTTAGTTCCATGTTTAACCTGCTTTGACTGATGGTTTTAATTAATGATCAGATTAAAGCATCTGCGTCTGCTGTGTCCAGTATCATCCACAGTGGCCACAGGTTGGACAACGATCAATAATGTTGAAACTTTGGACATGTTTGGAGTTAGTTTTGTGTTATTGTGTGGACAGGATACTTTTAAAAACTAAAAAACACAATATGTGTTTCCAAAAATGTCTAAATTTAATATGGATGAGGAAAAAGACTTCATTCAGACCAGATACCTTTCAGCCTGTTATCATTATTACATCCATGTGTGGAGCTAAAACAGACAGAGTGGTGCAGTGACAGCCTTCTTCTCTCAGTATCTCCTGTGTAGGTGTGGACATGCTCTGACCTGCTGAAGTCGTCCTCGTCCAGTTCGTCTCCAGATTCCACTCCAGTGTCGTAGTCTCTGGGCTGAGGCACCGAGCTGCTGATGTCCGAGTCACTGCAAACACCGTCCACACACACACACACACACACACACACACACTTTAGTGGCAGCATTAGTGTGAATGTGTGTTACAAGAAACACTTCTGTATCCAAAATCCTCTTTTCACTCAGCGCAGGCACAATCAGATGCTCAATCTAAACCTTCTCTAACACATAAAATCGTACATTTACTATAAATATTGTGCAGTTCTAGTTCGCTACCTGTCAGTCTTTGTCATGTAAAAAACATGTGCAATAAACTGTCACCTGATAATAAACAGAATAACAATAAGTCAGACTGAAGTTAAGTTAAAAACATCCAAAATAAAGTCAGTTCAGTAAGGTCAAATTATTTCTATAGCACATTTACAACAACACAAAGTGTCCAAAGATAAAGGTAAAAATACAAGATATGATAAAAGGAGTAAAAATATGTAGATATACAAGATAATATATACTAAACCTGATAAAACAGATGCACAATAATAGGATTAACGGCATCTAAAAATACAACCAGAAGATAAAATATTATATTATATGATAATTAAATTCATATGTGCCAGTGCAAATAGGTGTGTCTTTAAAATAATTTATTCCTGGAAAGAGTCAAAAATCTATGATGTTGGAGAATTAATTAACAGTTTTGGTTAAAAGTGACTGAAAACAGGTGAACTGTAATGAGTTAATTCAGCCACACGGGGGCATTCCTGTACCAATGTCATCTTCTAAATTTGCACTGAAATTGTTTTTAAATTAACCCTTTTTAATTTTGATCTTTTACTCTTTAAGACAACGGCGTATTAGGGCCACGTAAGAAAAATAAAAACACCTATCACCATGAGAATGAAGTCGTAATATTTAATATTTATAATATTAATATTTTATATTATGTAGTACTTTTATGAGAATAAAATCGGAATATTTCGAGAATAACGCCATAATATTATGAGAATAAAGGCACAGTTAAAAAAAAAAAAAGAAATCATAATTTAATAAAAATAATGTCATACTTTCATGAGATTAAAGTCGTAATATTTTGAAAATTAATTCACAATATTGCCATAAAAAGTCATAATTTAGAAACTGTAAGCCTTAAATATGTTTGGTAATTTGCTCCAAATCCGTTTGGTTCTTATGACGAAACAAACCCAAATGTGTGCGAACTATCTTCAGAGTCCTTCGATTAATGCTAATGTGTTGATGGTGGGCGGGGCTAATAGTCTCAGTATTTGGCCTTTGTGCGTAAACCCCAAACAAAAGTAAAACCTCACAAAATGTTCCAAGTTCTACATTATGTGACGAGTGGGTACGACTTAATTCTCGTAAATTATGGCTTTATTCTTGAAATATTACGACATCATTCTCATAATATAACGACTTCATTCTTGTAAAATTACGACTCTTTTTGTATTCAACTTTATTCCCATAAAATTATGGGTTTTATCTTGATATTTTGCGACTTTATTCTCATGGTGATCAGTGATTTTATTTTCATAGTATATAAGTAGTAGTTGTATTTTCATTAATTTGTATGAAAGTTGTTTGTTCAGTTTTTATTTCTTTTATTTGCAACTCTTTTTAATCTCCAAGTGGATTTCGCCCTCGTTAACCCTTTTACAACGACTATCTGCGACACTTTTGACCAAATCCAAACGTCATCTTTTAGTTGAGATCGGGTTCTTTCTGTTGGTCTATAGCACATTAGGGTAGAGGTCGCCACTGGCTGAGGGGGAGGGGCGGAGGTGGGCGGAGCAGAGAGCAGCAGAGTGCAGTCGGTGAGAGAGATAGAGAAGATATGTATTACATTTAGCGGCGTTTTAGCAAGTTTGTAGTGGTGATTTAATAGTGAATTCTTGTAAATAATTGTATAGAATAGCCAGTATAGAATAGTACTGTTTTAGAGTGTTTACTAGTGTTGAGTTTTGCTGTTTCTTTGCCTTTTTTTTTTCCACTGTTTTATCTGGGTTTTTTCCAGTTTGTATAATTGACTGATAGTTGATTGATCACACAGGCTAAAAACACAAAATAACTACAAATAAGAGGCTGTAACATGGACACAGAACGACCTAGACAAACTAAAAGGTTTGAGCACATGGAAAATAGTTTTATTACTGTAACCTCATACAATTTTGGTCTGCACACTTACAGTTGTTTTTCGTGATAAATATATTTTTTCAAGAAGTCCTTTATTTATTTTTTTTGTATAACACACCGTTTTAATCATTTATCACATATAGTAATGATGATTAATGGCCAGATATTGAAAGTTAAGCACTTCTTAAAATAACGTGCATAAGAAATGGCAAAAAAGTCCATCCATCCATCCATTCATCCCTCCCTCCACTCACTTACCCCGGCAGATACAGAGGTTTGTTGGACTCCAGTTTGTCCAGAAAGTCCCTGGATCCTCCAACTCTGTCGTTATAGTCACTGACCAGAACCTCGGGTTCACCGGACACGTTTTTCACCTGAATCAGAGACAAAATTCACACACATTTAACCCCAGAACAAAACGATGATCGACTGTTTGGCCTACACAGGCTCAGATACAGAAAACAGAGGTTTGTAAAAGTGAGGTGATTATTTCTGCTCAATATTTGGAGTGTGCTGGGGTTTTCTGTGGACAAGAGTTTTAGAGCTTTATAGAAAAAAATATATAAATACATAAATTTAAAAAAAAAAAAAAAGTCCACCGTAAAGGACATTCCATAAAAATGTTAAAAAATACAACTGAAAAAACTGTTGCATCATGATGTTTCCAATATAGACAATTATTTAATTAGTGTTTTGTTAATATTGTTGCACTGACTGGAGTAACAGCTCTAATTTCACTGTACACACTAGGGATGTAACGATATGAGCATTTCATATCACGGTTATTGTGACCAAAATTATCATGGTTATTATTATTATTGCAGTATTGTTGAAATTGTGCTCAGAATGTTCAAAAAGTACTAATACACACACTGAAATAATTTAACCAAGTTGGATTTTGAAAAAAAAAAACCCAAAACAAACAAAACTAATAAAATAATAGGCACAATGTCCCTTCTGTTGCAGAAACATTCAAATATTAACCCTTAGTGGTCTGAGCCTATTTTGGCCGTTTTTCAGTCCTTTTGATTTTGCCTTTATATACTATATAAACAAATGTTTACTATACCCATGTTTGAAATCTGTTTTTTTTTTCAGCACAACTTCATTTATATCATCTGTCTATTATTTTTTCACTTTAACCTACTATATCAACACAAAAGGCCAGAAAACACAAAAAATATATAAAATCCAATTTGAAAAATGTATATAATTTATTGTATAAATAACACACAGATGCTTAATGAACCTTTTCAAAGACTTTAAAAGCGAATATTGGTTCCAAATATTAGGTCTAGAAAATTAAAATTGTAATAAATTAAAACTCTACTCAAATATTTGACATAAAAGCAAATCTTTACAAAGGTGTTTTTTCCCTAAAAGTGCGGTAATCAAACACGGTTATCATGATAATTAGAATTTAAATGGTAATACTAACCGTCTGCAATTTTACCGAGGTTTATCGTTATACCGGTAACTGTTACATCCCTAGTACACACAATGACAATAAAGCCCATTCTATTCTATTCTATTCTATTCTATTCTATTCTATTCGAGGTAAAAAAAAAAAAGATTCAGACTCAGATCCTTTATTGTCAGTATACAGTACATTTTTCACCACACACTGAAATTCAACCTCTGCTTTTAACCCATCTCTAGAACATGCAGGAACACACCACAAACCAGGTGCAGTGGGCTTGCCATGGCAGGTGCCCACGGAGCTAACGGAGGGTTGAGTGCCTTGCTCAAGGGCACATCAGCCAACAATTTTTTTTTTTTTTTTTTTTCTGCCAGTCCGTGGAATTGAACCGGCGACCCTTCAGTCACAAGCTGACTCTCCATCCCTCCAGGACACAGCTGCCCCCAGCAGTTAGGTACTTTGCTGCTTTTGTTGCACTGTGGGATTACACTCTGTCTCATTGAACACGGTGTATAATGACAATAAAGATTCAGATTCAATATATACGATGACCTCTGATTTAGATAAAGTCTGAGTGAATGAATGAATGAATGAATGAATGAAGGATGTTGCATAAGTGCAGTGTTATGAAAACCATGACCTGAGGGTGTGACATTTCAGAGTCTGACCTGTTCTGAGGACAAGGTTTCACTTCAAAGACAATTATGTAAACGAGTATTTTTTTTACTTTTTAATGTACGATATTTACATTTATGATAAATTAACCATTTATGAAAGAGATGATTTCATGTTATTAGATAAATGTTTGCTGTGTTTGTACGGCTGTGGTTGTTGTTGTGTTGTGTTTCCCAGGTCACGCAGACCCTTGGGTGCAGATCCCAGAGCAGCTCAAAACTGAACAAATGCATCAATAAGATAATGCACATGGTCACAGGGGGGAGGGGGAGGGGGAGGGGGATGGGTGGGTTTTACCACTGTGAATATGTACTTCCAAACTGTAGGGGGCGCTCCATAGAGAAAAAAATGCTATAAAAACAGCCAAGAAAAACCAAAACAGTAAAACCTTGAATAGTTCCTCTTTAGATCCATTCAAAGTCATTCTAAGGCTACGTTCAGACAGCAGGTTCTAATGCACTATTCGGATTTTTGGGTGAGATCCAAATTTTTGTGTGTGTTTGTTCATATTCCACCTTAAATGCGACTTTTATCAGTTTTGAGTCTGAACTGAACTGAATTCCAATCCAGCTGTATTTAAAGTGCTATACAGAAGAATAAATAAAAACTAAATAAAAGAATAAAATACAAGAATAGATTAAAAAAACATAAAAAGCTGTACAATTAAAAAATAAGAACAATCACAAATAAAACAACAGAATAAAAACAATACATTCAAACATCTCACATGGTTTCAAAAGCAAAGGAGAAAAGACGCACGATTTGGATTTTTGGGTGAAATCTGAGTTTTTTGTGTGTTTGTTCATTTTCCACATTAAATGCGACTTCGATCAGTTTTGAGTCTGAACTGAATGTGACCCTGAAGTGACCCACATGCACTAAAGAGGTCCTGAAGTGACCCACATGCACTAAAGAGGTCCTGAAGTGACCCACATGCACTAAAGAGGTCCTGAAGCGACCCACATGAACTAAAGAGGTCCTGATAGAATACATAACCACGCAGACACACACTGTGTTTATGGAAGGAAATATGTTTTTCCTGTCGCTCCTCCTCCTGGGACGCAGAATTGTGACGTTCGTCGCATTTCAATCATGTAAAGGTCGGATAAATGCGACCTGGCCGACAGATATATTTTATCACCTGTCTCCAGGTTTGGAAACTGCCCTAAAACCATCTGCTGGATTAGCCATTTTTGGAAACTCTTCTAAACGTAAATTATGCAAAAAAGATGAAATGGACATTACTGCATTCTCAATATTATTAGTTTGAAGACAAATACTCTTTGAATGGAAATCAACATCCGCCCCAAAACCACCCTCATGGCTCAGCAACCTTATGCTTTTTTTGAATTTAGAGAAGATTAAATACAATTTCAGAGGTCAGCAATCAAAAGTTCCAGTAGTATGGGGCTCCATGGTTAAATACTTAAAAAAAAAAAAAAAAAAAAAATCAGTCCAGCTGCTTCTCGACACCTTAAACTCCAAAAAGCAGTTACACGGTCAAAAAAAAAGAGAATTAAATAAGCAACAAAATTAACAAAACTTAATAATAAACCAACATGATCAAAATAAGCCACAAACTGAACAAAACTAAAGAAAAAAATATAAAATAAAAACAAAATTTAGGAAAATAAACAAAATAAGAAAATAAAATAATAATTAACATAAAAAACATGCAAAAAAAAAAAAGACTAAATGAAGTTAAAAAAAAGAGTAAAATAAGCAACAAAGTGAACAAAAACAGCCAAAGTGATCAATGAAATGAACAAAAATGAATAATAAACCAACAAACTAATAAATAACATGAATAAAATAAGCCACAAACTGAACAAAATTTAAGAAAAAAATTGACAAAATAAAAAACAATGTAGGAAAATAAACAAAATAAGCAACTAAAATAATAAATAACATTTAAAAATAGGAAAAAAATTTGGCTAAATAAAGTAAAAATAAATAAAATAAGTAAGAAGTATTTGAATTTGGGCCCAGTAGATTTTGTTTTGGCTCTTTTTTTCTAAATCAGTCCAGCTGCTTTTGGCACCTGTTTAAAACCATAAAGCAGTTCCACCGTCAAAACGCAGTAAAAACACAGTACAAAGAAAAAGCACCACAACACTAGAATGTTTATCATGAGCTGGAACACCTGTAACTGTTAACTGAAGTAGATTTTGTTGATTTCTTTTTTTTTTTTCTTGTCCCCTTATTTTGTTGATTTTGGTTCATATTTCTTCATTTGTTTCAAATTTGCTGATTTTTTGCAATTTTTTGCGTGATTATGTTGTTCGTTTTCACTCTTGGTGTTTTTTTTGCTAATTTTCATTCATATGTTGATTATTTTTGTTGAATTTCATACATTTACAAAATATTCTGATAACATTTATTGATTTTGTTGTTTTTTTGATGCAAAAAAATTACCAAAATTAAGTTAAAAAAAATAGAATAAAATAAAATAAGCAACAAGGATTTGAATTTGGACCCAATAGTTTTAGGCTTTTTTTTTTTTTAATATAAGTCAGAAAAATAAAGGAAAATCCTGCCAACACTGAAAACAACAGTAAAAACAAAAAATGACAGGAAAACAGTGTTAAAAAAAAAAAAAAAAAACCCAAACCGTCTTTTTTTTTTTTTTTTTGTATAGTGAGTCAATAGTGTTCTACGTTTTACCCCCCATTCCACATAGGGACGCGCTGAGCATGCTCAGATGTCTATGGAAAGACCAAGGTCTATTCTATCAGCACGATTTGAGATTGTTCCTATTGAAAAAACAGTTAAATTTTTATGAATATTTCCACTAAATCACACATTCAGAAGGCTCACCACAGACACATCAGGGGTTAAAGGGTGAAATAAACACTATTTTCCAGTGCTGATTTCCCTGTTTGGTCTTCTTCCTGTTTTACCCCACGGCGGTCTGGATGCCTGAGGTTTCACTGGGGTTATTTCCTCCTTTCTCTGCCCCAGTTTACCTGCATCCTCCTTCCATACACTAAACACTCCGGTCCTACGTACGTTCCACTCCCCAGGACCGACCGGTTAGTCTGCTTTGGTCTGAAAGCCTGAATACCACCGATACCATCACTGCATTAACAGCAAGTCAAAAACAAGCGCTGACGTTTCAGGCTGGTATGCACGGACGGGAAAGTTTTCAGCCTGGGAGTCAAATGTGCTGGTATGGAAGTCATTTATTTACACCTGTTTTCACACTAATGATTAAAAAGCGACAACAGCAGACTGAGGAGGCGTTTGGTGCTCGTGGAAACATCGACTGTGTCATGATTTTAGGTTTTGCATGAATGGATTGTTGTTGTTTTTGGGTATGACCTGTGTCTAAACAGCGTCTTACATCACACTGAACCTCAGAGCGGCCACACCCAGAAACTGTCAATGAAACTATCCCTTGTGTTCCCTTTGTCTCAACTATCACACACTGGCATCACACAGCCGGGCTTCACCGCTGCAGATCCTGCTTCCTCCAAATGACAGGGTTTTTCAGAAAGTCCAGGTATTAGAAACTACCTAACATACTCCAAAACCATTACTCACATCTTTAACGTCTGTTTATTGCATTTTCCACAGAAACATTTCACTTACATACAGATCAGATCAAACACAGGTTTCAATAGAATTTCTGAACATTTTCATGCACAAACGATGAAAAACAAACAGTTGTGCTTTTGTCTGAAGTGTTTAAACTAGTGCTGTCAAAATTAATGCATTAACGCAGATTAATCCATCATCATAATTAATCTGATTAAAAATGTTAATTCCATGAACCCATCTGCAGAATGACTCTGAACGTCTCTGCCAACACATTTGGGTCCGTTTGTCCCAGTAGAATTAGCGTTAACGCACATGAACAAATGTTCAGTTGATCCGGTAGTGACAGGCAGCAGAACCGACCCATGAAGATGGAAGACACTGAACAACATGGTGACCCTCTGGACCAGACCTGGGCATTGTAAGGCCCAGGGGCCACATGCCGCCTGACAGTTGACCCCAACTGGCCCACATGAGGTCATCGGCAAATTAAAAGTCAATGCAAATATATATCATCATAACAGATGTAAGCAATACAACGCCACTGCTTTTATTTTGAAGGATCTGCTAATTTACCGTTTTTTCACACATACTTTCTGTACTTGCATGAGGCTTATGCACTGACTGGTTTACTGGTCAGTTTCAGCCCATGAAGATGTCAGCTAACGCCAAAAAAAGAAAGATTGATTCCAAATGCAGAGTTTTTAACAAGATATGGACTTGTAAGTATTTCTTTACTGAAGTCAGAGGTGAAGAAAAAGAAAAGGAACTGAGATATGCAAACAAACAAGGCTGGATGCATTTACAGTTTTTCATGTAAAGTTACTGTGGAGCTGGTTTTACACATTTTCAAAAGTCTTTTTGTGACTATTCATTAAATAGTTGTATTCTGTGCTCCACATTTTCATTTTATTATTGTATTGTTGCATTTACAGTTTTTGTATTATAGTAAAATAAATAAATTATACATATATATATATATATATATATATACATATATATATATATATATATATATATATAAATAGAGAGACAGAGAGAGAGACAGAGAGAGATTAAGGAGAGCTGCAAGTGCATTGATCCGGCCCTTAACTGTCACAGTTTCTCATGTAGAAAACTTAATTACCCACCCCGGCTCCGGATGGAAATATGAGGACAAAAAAACCAAGACGGAACAGTTGTTTAGTTGAAACTGCTGAAAGTGTTTAATAAACCCGTTAAGCGCAGATATATTCGTTTCTTTCTTTTGCTCATACAAAATGAAAAACAATTAATATAGATTAAAAACTAGAGAAGCACTTGGAGAGCGCAGAACTCCACCAATGCAGATCAGTGCCCCCCCTTCCAGAATCACCACCTAAATGTAATCATTTTTTCCTTGTGCCAGTATCAACATTTCCTGAAAATTTCATCGAAATCTGTCCAAAGCTTTTTGACTTATCTTGCACACAGACAAACAAACAAACAGACAAACAGACAAACAAACAAACAAACAAACAAACAAACAGACAGACAAACCCTGATGAAAATATAACCTCCACTGTTCCTTGGTGGAGGAAATGAATAATATCATGAATGATTTTATTGTGATTAATTGAAATTAATCCATAGTAACCCTGTGATTAATCTGATTCAAAAACTTAATCGTTTGACAGCACTAGTTTAAACCAAATAATCCAAAAAACAACATAACATTGCATAACTAGAAAAGCACTCAGAGTGCAGACCTCTGCTAAGGCAGATCAGAACCCCCCCCCCCCCCCCCCCCCCCTTCACCACCCAAATTTAATCATTTGTTCCTTGTGCCAGTATAAACACTTCCTGAAAATTTCCTGAAAATCCGTCCATAACTTTTTGAGTTATCTTGCACATAGACAAACAATCAAACCCTGATGAAAACATAACCTCCTTGGTGGAGGTAATTAATATTATGAATGATTTAATCATCATTAATCAAAATTAATCCACAGCAACCCTGTGATTAATCTGATTAGCAATTTTAATGGTTTGACAGCACTAGCCTAAATCAAATAATCCAAAAAACAACATAACATTGCATAAAAATAACCTGCATCAAACTGTTCACATGACTCCAAAATGCAACTGAAATGTGACAGAAGTCTGGATTTGCACTAGAACTGAAATGATTAATCAGTTTGTTTTTATCTATTAAATTAATCATCAACTACTTTCACCCACCGGTCAATGAATGGAATATTTTCCTCAAGAAAAAAAAGCAAAACCCTTTCATCCCAGGCTCTTATATGTGAGCATTCTCTCGTCTTTTCTCCTCTGTCAGTAAACTGAGCATGTTTCAGTTGTAGACATTAGGAGGACGTCACTGATTGACTTTATCCATTTTTTTTTTTTTACATTTCATAGACAATAAGCAATAGATCATTTAACAATGAACAAGTCAACCTTGCATAAACTATCACAAAGATGATGATATAGACTTAAGAACCTATTTCCATGTATAAAAAAATGACATTCTCAAATACTGCTCGACTCCATGCACGTATAATCAGCTGTGTTGATGATCTATGGATGGCAGACGTAAAAGCACAGTCAGACCCACTCATGCACTCACCCACTCCCCGATGCTGTTGTGCAGCCCGCCGTTGACCACCTTCACCTCCTCCCAGAGGATGCGATCGGGACCCCAGCGTCGGATCTGAGAGCGAGTCTTGACCGCGAACACCAGCAGGATGATGAGGCCCACGAACACCAGGAAGCCCAGGACGATGGCGATGGCCTGAAGGAAGCGGAACAGTCCACGTCAGCGCCAGGAGAGTATATTCACAACAAACACAGATGGAACCATGTGACATTTAATTCATCTCATTTAAGTCCTGTATGTAGCTCAAACCGACTAAAATCTTTGTTTTTATTTATGTATTTATTTGTGTTTTATTGTGAAAGAATAGTTTTGTAAATGTAAATATTTTCACAGTATAATGTTATTTTTTTCACTTCAATTTTTTCCACATAATTTTTCACAAAGAAAATTTGTCGTTGTCATTATTTATGGGTTATTGTGTTGTTATTTTGACTGTAGATCACATTGGTCTGTATGTGGAACCTGAACCAAAAGGATTTGGACAGCCTGGACTGTTCAGGTTCATTTTTGCACTTTCATCCTGCAGGGCCGGAATGGAACCTTTGGTGGGCCAGATTTGGCCCCTGGGCCGCATGTTTGACACCTGTGATCTACATGATCAGCGAATTAAATATACAAAAAATGCATGATTTTAACTGAAAAAAGGAAAGAATAATATATATAATATTACAATACATGGTGATAAATCACTTAGTAAAGGTGTAAATGTAAAGAAAGTAATCATACAGACGTATTAAAGTGCTAAAATTTAACCTTTAAAGCCCGAAACAACCACCACTAACCAAAACCATCTACTGATCTAAACTGTTTAATACCTGTTGATCCACTAATCCTATCAATACATGGAAATAATTGGTGTAAAATACAGTTCTTCATCTTTTCATGGTCATCAGATATGACCAATTTGGATGTTCAGAGGCTCCATAGTTACCATGGAAACAGTGTCATCTTCTACAACATTGATTCACCAGTAAAACCCATAGAATTTGTTGTAGACACTTGTTTTTAATCTATATTTTGATTAAAAAAGTCAATGTTTGTTTAGTTTTCTATGTTTTGTTTGAATTTACTCTGAGCTTTAATGAACATTTACATAATCAGCGAATTAAATATAAGAAAATACATGATTTTAACAAGAAAATGGAAAGGATAATGTATAATATATATAATATTACAATACATAGTGATAAATCACTTCGTAAACGTGTAAATGTAAAGAAAAGTAATTATACTGATGTATTAAAGTGCTAAAATTTAACCCTTAAAGGCCAAAACATCCACCATTAACCAAATCCATCTACTGATCTAAACTGTTTAATACCTGTTGATCCATTAATCCTATCAGTACATGGGTTAGGATTAGGGTTAGGGTTATTATCCCCATTTTAAATGGGTAAAGATGTTACATGTTTATATCTAGTTATTATTCACTTCATGTGTATTGTCGACTATTTAGATCTTTACCCCTTAAACTCTGCATTTTTGTGTATTTATTCGTTTGATGTCTACTTGTGTTGTTTACTCCTCTCATTAATGTACATTCAATGACATTATTGACTCTTTTTTACTATAATGTGACAAAAAAAACATGATAGAAGACTAATTTTTAATCCCACGTACACTTGTTCCAAACAAAAACACAAATTTAAAAAAATAGAAACTTGTCTAATCATTTGTTCTGATTTACTGTGTGTATTTTCATAAGCGTTCTAACTTTCCTGGACAATATTCCAACTTTCAAAGTTAAAAGTGTTGTTCGCATTTCCATGAACATATGTTATATGTATATATTTAGTTATTATTCACTTTATGTGCATTGTCAACTATTTAGATCTTTAACCCTTAAAACTCTACATTTTTTAGTGTGTTTTTGTGTATTTATTGGTTTGGTGTCTACTTGTGTTGTTTACTTCTTACATTAATGTACATTCAATGACATTATTCTTTCCTTTTTACTATAATGTGGCAAAAAAAAAACATGATACGAAGCTGATTTTAAATCACACGTACACTTGTTCCCAATAAAAACTCAAATTTAAAAAATGGAAACTTGTATAATTATTTGTTCTGATTTACGGTACATATTTTCATAAGTGTTCTAACTTTCCTGGACAATATTCCAACTTTCAAAGTTAAAAAGTGTTGTTTGCGTTTCCATGAACATATGTTACATGTATATATTCCGTTATAATTAACTTTATGTGTATTGTCGACTATTTACATCTTTAAGCCTTAAAACTCTGCATTTTTTTGTGTGTTTTTTGTGTATTTATTGGTTTGGTGTCCACTTACGTTGTTTACTTCTCTCATTAATGTACATTCAACAACATTATTGACTCTTTTTTACTATAATGCGACAAAAAAAAAACACAATAGAAAGCCATTTTTATATCACGTGTACACTTGTTTCAAATAAAAACACAAATTTTAAAAAATCAAAACTTGTCTAATCATTTGTTCTGGATTACTGTGTTCTAACTTTCCTGGACATTGTTTCAACTTTTTTAACAAGCTAATCTCAGTCAAAGTGTGCGTGCTTATCACATTATCTTCATGGTACAGATCAGTAGGTTTTTGCGAAACTGGGGGGAATGTATTACGCTGCACAACATCCACACATAGCTGAGTAGATGTTGGTGAATCACATGTGATTTAATCGAGTAGACTGGGTTTAGAACATGCACGAACCTCCACAGCTGAAACATATTCATATACTAGCGCACTGACGGGTTCTAGATGTGGTAGTTTTGATTCTGGAAGAGCTGACTTCTGGGAAAGGATGTTAGTCTATATTTTTTAAGTACTGACATAAAAATTGTTTGGTAAATCCTGATTTTTATTATTTTAAATATGATAGTTGATGTATCTGGGCTACAAAACAATAATGACAAATGAAACACAATGAAAACAAAACAACATGAATAAAGAGTTTTTAACAGTTGTTTGTGTTGGAGTTTTGTTCGTCTGACGATGTAAGATTTGTAGGTTTTACTTTAAAGCTTAGCCTTTATTTTCTTTATTTTTTTTTTTTTTTTAATCTCCACCACGGAGGTTATGTTTTCATCAGGGTTTGTCTGTTTGTCTGTCTGTCTGTTAGCAAGATAACTCAAAAAGTTATGGACAGATTTTGATGAAATTTTAAGGAAATGTCAATACTAGCACGAGCAACAAATGATTAAATTTTGGTGGTAATTGGGGGGGTGATTATCCTACTCATAAAAATAGCAAATAAACAGACACAGATGACTATATAATATCTTTAGTGGACGCATCAACTTGAGAGATAAAAGCTTACTTTTTGGTAACTCTGATATTCAAAAGAAAAAGTAATTTGATTTGGTTGGATGGTTTTATGGTTAAAAGCTTGTCATCATCTAAAAAACATCTGATTTGTGTGGGAGAATTATTATTACTGATGATTGGACTCAGAATATGATCAAACAGGTTGAAATGGTATTGTATGGGATCATCTGCATATAGTGTAATCTGCAGAATTAACAGTATCCTGCCTCTTGAGGCTGCACTATGCAGTAATGGTAGAATAATACTAGTTTAAAGGACTTTTAATGGGTTTATCTAACCAACAAATTCCATGTTAATAAGTGCAGTAGCTTTTGAATTATCCTACCCACAGAAAATAGTAAATAAACAGACACAAATGACTAGATTAAGTCTTCAGTGGATAAACAAACTTGAGTGATAGAAGTTTACTTTTTGGTAACGCTGATATTCAAAGAAAAAGGTATTTATTTGATTTGGTTGTAAGTTTTGATGGTTAAAAGCTTGTCATAATATAAAAAAACATCTGATTTGTGTGGAAAAAACTCTTATTTTCAGACTCAGAATATGATCAAACAGGTTAAAATAGTATAATATGGTATCATCTGCATATAGTGTAATCTGCAGCGTGAAGAGTATCTCACCTCTTGAGGCTCCACAACGCAGTAATGGTAGAGGTACTGGTTGAGGAAGATGCCCTGGGCCTGGTTCTGGTTCTGGTACTGGGCACACAGCTGAACCACCTGGCTGTAGTACGTGGACCCCGTGGACTGAGCCGTTGGATTCACCGCCACCAGGTATACGATGGTGGCGATGATCATCAGGAATGCCAAGATGGCGCAGATGATAATGGTCGCGAGGTAGAACTTATGCGATCGCGCGGAACTTTGCCGCGACACAACCATGACAAAAATAATGAGCACGGCTATGAAGGTAATGGCGGCGATGGCGATGATGAAGCCTTTGCCACTTTTGGGATCCATATACGTTTGTCCTCCGTAGCCGTACGCGCCACCGCCAGCGCCGCCTCCATATGAGCTGCTGCCGTAACCGCCGCCGAAAGAGCCGCCAAAAGAGCCGCCGTAGGTGCCGCCGTATCCCACTCCCGGCAACAAACCACCGCCGACTCCGCCTCCCAGACCCATGATGCTCATGTCGTAGTCCCAGGCCAACGTGGAGGCCACGCAGGCGAACACCGCCACGCACATGATGATGATGATGATGGACAAGATCTTCATCACCCCCGGTGGTGACGTCCAGCGATAGTAGTGGAGCATCTGGTCTCCAGGGTAGTAGGAGAAGGCCGGGTTGGACATGACTTCACTGTGCTTGTGTCGGCTGCTGTGGCTGCAACACAAGACCAGACGCAAAATTAAACACACTAAGACAAGGGTGTCAAACACACGGCCCTGGGGCCAAAACCGGAGCGTCGAAGGTTCCAATCCGGCCCGCAGCATGAATGTTCAAAATGGAAAAATTACACTGTAAAGATAAGCGATTGTGAGAGCAGGAATTTAACAGAACCTCTGTTGGGTGAATTTTTACAGCAGTTTGGAGAAGAAAGATAGATTTTACATTTAGATTCATTTATTCTTTTGACACAGATGTTACAGTAGAATTGAATCTGCAGCCAACGATATTATAACACAACACATGGACTGCATTAAGTACCTGAACCAAATTCAAAAGTTTACAATGTCTATGGTATTATCCATCCAACTAAACATCTATCTAATCAGCCAACCAACCAACCAACCAACCAATTAACTAATGAACCAACCAACCAATCAATTAACTAACGAATCAACCAACTAACCAACCAACCATCTATCTATCTAATCAGCCAACCAACCAACCTACCAACCATTTAACTAACAAATCAGCCAATCAACTATCTATCTATCTTGTCAGCCAACCAACCATCTAAGTGACTAATTGGCCAACCAACCAACCAACCAACCAACCAACCAACATCCAAGTAACTAATTGGCCAACTGCCCAACCAACCAACCAACCAACCATCTAATTAACTAATCAGCCAACTAAATCAACCAACCAACCATCTAAGTAACTAATTGGCCAACCGACCATCCATCCATCGCAGACTGCTGGCATTGCCACTGACTTCATACGAGCAGATTTACTTTGTGTTTCTTTGAGGTTTTTCTTTCTTTCTTTAAACAAAATTATACTAAAACACAACATTTCCCAAACACAGACACAGGACCAAGCTACTGTTGACAAATATGGGTTTTTATCATCACTGATGAAAACGCTGCTTATTTCTTTATTAAATCTGTGACTCAGTCATTCCCAGCGTCATGTGAACAGCCCCTTCCCATTTGTCACAGTGATCTAATTATTATTTCCAATGCATCCAATAAGAACGGCAAAAAAAAAGCACTTTCAATTTCACTTAATCAACTCACAGACTTCGGAAACAAAACAGAAAATACTTAAACTGTCAAGTCAAATTTTATTATCAGTACAAATCCCCCTTTTGTTCCAGTGATGACAGATTATAGACGTGTTTAACTCACTGTTTGCTGCTGCTTGAATGGTGTTTGTTGCTCGGCATTTTGAAATCCTGTTAGAACACCCTCTGCTGCAAAAAAATATAATTATTAGATTAGAAAAAACATTCAAATGTGATCTTTACATAGTGTTGAGTATTAACACCACCTTGTATAATGTACATTTTCACTAGAATTTCATGCTAATCAGGCAACTCTGTCAACAGTCGCTACAAGTCAACTGATATATTCTTGTTTTTGTTTTGTTTTTTAATTTCAAGAAAAAAATTACCAAAAAGCACTAATGCAACCATCCTGATCATGGATTTTATGACTGAACCTCTACATTAGAGTAATAAAAACCAAAACGAATAAATCCAACAATAAAAAAAAAAAAAAACGGGAATAACTGAACTCAGTGTAATCAAACCCAATAAATGTGGTTATTTTAAGTGCATTGTCTCTACCTTTTTGCGCTTTTACTCTTCATAAAAGCAGATAATTCCTCTGATACTGACGGTAAATACCACAGATACCATCAATTAGAGCTAGTTTCTTCCAATATTTATTATTATTATTCATATTTATACTGTTTTTATACTTATTTCCCACTTTATCACATAAATCAGTGGTATTATTTCACAACACTGGCAAAAAAATACCTTCTAATCACCCTATTAACAAAGGTATGAACATAATCTGTAGGTTTTATGTATGGTTTTGTTGCCCGTCACATTATTTTACATACAGACTCATAGATCATTTGATTAAATTAACTGTAAAAAGTCATAATATAATTAATGTGAGCAACCCTGCAGTTTCAGTGTGAGTCTAACTGCTTGGTTATCAAGAAAAATATGCACATTACTCAATTCTGTTGCACACGTGATTATTTAAAAAAGCTGTGTCAGTGCATTTGTGGATTCCTGTTGAACACAATGCTGCTTTTGTTGTAACAGTTGTTTATTCATTCATTCCTGTGCACACTGAACTGCACATCAGCTGTTTCTAAACCAAATACATTAATAATAAAGATGAAATTTAATGATAAATATTCAGCCTGTCTATATATTATTATGTTATTATTTTACTTGAATTAAGCAAAACAAATCTTGAATTAAGCAAAAAAAATCTGAAAGCAAAACAAATCTTGAAATTAGCAACAAAAAAAAACTTGAATTAAGCAAAAAAAAATTCTTGAATTAAGAAAAAAAAAAAATATTGAATTAAGTGAAAAAAATCTTGAATTAAGCAAAACAAATCTTGAATTAAGCAAAAAAAAATCTTGAATTAAGAAAAAAAAAATTGAATTAAGCAAAAAAATCTTGAATTGAGAAAAAAATAAATAAAAAAAATCTTGAATTAAGCAAAAAAAATTTGACTTAAGCAAAAAATCTTGAAATAAACAAAAAAAAAAAAAAACTTGAATTAAGCGCAAAAAAATTCTTGCCTAGTTGGATATAAATAAATAAATAAATAAATAATCTCTTCTTCAAAATGCACTGGTCTGAAAAGTATTCTGTTTTAATCCTGACTTTAACTCAAATCAACAGTGGATGTCAAAGGTTAGAGGCTAGAGTTTGAACTGAAACCTGAACTGAATGAAATCCTCCACTAATATGCACTAAAAGTGAAAAATAACCAGTGGATATGTAACCAGAGCATGAACAGTCCTTCAGTTTGCACATCAGACATCTCCAAATATTGACCTGCAGTGTTAACTCCTGACAGACCAGAGCCTCTGCTCCTGCTGCAGCTGTTTGTGGTGAAACAAAGCTCTGAGAGGGTGGAGAGGCTGAACATGAGAGCGTCTATTTCCAAAGCAGCAGCTGAATTACACCAGTCCAACAGCCGAATTAGACCAGTCCAACAGGGCCGGTTTAACTGGGCCTGAAACTCCACTACACATGATGGCTGCCGGTCTAGTCACTGCTGGGAATATTCGGCTCTACTTCCACAAGCATACATCACCCCAAACAGGTCTATTTGACGCGTAAAATTAGAGTAAATGTGCACAGGAAAGGAAAAAAACGCGTAAATAAATTGATTAACGATTAATTAAGATGTTTATTAGAATTATAGCTAAAAGAAAAACAGCTCAAACATAGAGTAAATTTAAGAAAATCGAAAATTATCAAATGAAACGAGAGAAAAATACAAATAATCCGCAGATAATGCTAAACACTTGAACGCACCACAGGGTAAATGCGTTCATTTTGCGTCTTTTTGTGTTTATTTTTCATGGTCTTACCTTGTTTAAGTTCCCGTCTCTTCACGACAAAACACAATAACCTGTGGATCCTCTGATGTGATGGACGCAAATAACCCGCACGCACACACCCACAGCAAGGCGCGCGCCCGCAGCCCGCCGCGCGCTCAGGTACGCACAGACACGCGCCTAACAGGTGTGCGCTCCTCAGGTATGCCCCTCCCACAGGTTGGACAGGAAGAACCGGTCCACCCGGAGCAGCTTTTATAAACACACAGCAGGACAAGGAGGAGGACCAGAGCCCAGCATCCGGTCCGGGAACAAACACAGGTCTGAGGGACCCAGATAGGACCGGGACCCAAACACAGGTCTGAGGGACCCAGACATGGGACCGGGACCCAAACACAGGTCTGAGGGACCCAGACATGGGACCGGGACCGAAAGTTGGTCAAGGAGAGGATTGAACTGGGTCAGAGAGAAATATGACCCAATAAGGATAAGATAAATGTAGATTTATTTACAGTGTCAAACAGGAAAAAAGTGTTGGTGTGAAATGTAGAGATAAGGAATTAAGGAAAGATAAGATAAGGTAAGATAAGACTTTAGTATTCCACCATGGGGAAATTTCACAGTTGACAGAAGCAACAGACAACAAGGCAGAGAAAAGGTAAAGAAGAAAAATGACAAACGAGTGAAAAATGAAATATCTAGAAAAAAACAAGAGATTTGGTATTTATATAAATATTTAAATAAAAAGGCTATAGAATTAGAATTAAACATTAAAATATTGTTCACATATTTAAAATAAAATTTTATATATATATATATATATATATATATATATTCTGTTCTCTTCAGGCTGTGGGATCATCCTGTAACAGTTGAAGTTAACATTCTGTTTTTTTGGACTTCAAAACCCAACACTTCTACTCAGAATTTGAACCCAACTGAACATAAATAAACCACTACGACACTAATACAAACTGGAATGGGAATGATGATTTCTTAAATGTGTTTGAGGACTGCAGTGCATGGTTTACTGTCATAGAATAACATGTCCAATAAGGAATCGTACTAGAATAAACAGCATAATCAGTGTTTTAAAACAGTTCCAGCTTTTGCACTGATGAAAAATAAATGGAGAGTTTTGTGTTGAATAAAATCAAAAGGAAAACGCCTCCAGTGTCACAAAACCTGACACCAGGAAAGATTCGACAGAACACCTGAGTGC
This sequence comes from Sphaeramia orbicularis, assembly GCF_902148855.1. Lineage (NCBI taxonomy): Eukaryota > Metazoa > Chordata > Actinopteri > Kurtiformes > Apogonidae > Sphaeramia > Sphaeramia orbicularis. The sequence goes on along the minus strand of NC_043965.1, from coordinate 2,746,146 downwards.
ACAAAACCAGTCCTCCAGGCTGTGAACTTCGACACAATAGAGTCCATGTTATGGAGCCGTGGATGAACTGAAGGGGGTTTATTTTACTGAACTGTCAACTCATGCACACATTACAGGCAAATAAGTCCAACATTAAACCACCAATCAGCCTAGAGCACTGTTTACACTGTTTACACTGCCTGGAAAACAACAGGTTTGAACTTATGTTTGTTTCAATTCTCACATTAAGAGAAGATGAAAACTCCAACATCCCTGATGGGTAAAAAAATAACATAAAATCTTGAATTAAGCAAAAAAAAAAAAAATCTTGAATTAAGCAAACAAAAATCTTTAATTACATATGTATATTCATGTATAGAACGTCTTTGAATCACAATATTGTCATTAATTCTTCCTTCAATTAGGAGTTGTCATTATTTGTAGGTTATTATGATAGTATTTTATAGTATATCATATTGTTCTGTATGTGGAACCTGAACTAACATGACTTTGACACCATTGTTAGTGTCTCTGAGTGTCCAAAAAAAGCGCTATATAAGTGTGATGTATTATCATTATCATTATTATTATTATTATTATTATTATTATTATTATTATTATCATTATTGTTGTTGTTGTTGTTGTTGTTGTTAATATCTTCGGTGCCAGATTGGAACCCCCCCTGCTTCAGCACATCAATTAATCTGTAGGTTTTTGAGGGTGAAAAGAATCTAAAATTGGAAAAACATGATATTTTTGACTCCATTTTAAAGTTTTTTTGTAGTAACAGAACCGTGGTGGGACACAGCGTTAAACCTTTTTATTAGAGAATTCATAAAACATAATTCTGAAGTGAAAAACACATTTAATTTCCAACTAAACAGAACAGCAACGTGACAAAACAAATCTAATACAAAATCAGTAATATACAGTAAAACAGCTCACAAAAGCCTTTTATATATATGTATATGATTTAAAACTAATAAAAACAGCACACATCTGTTTGTTCAGTATTTTGGCAGAAATACCCTTCACTATAATAATCTTCACTTTCTGCTTCTTAGATTTAGAAGTTGATAGAAAAAAAAAAATACAAGAAAAAAAAAAAACATCAGCAGAGCAAACACTTTGGCAAATACTTGAGCCTGGAGGCGGTGGATTCCACCTAAAAAAACCACAATCTGTGAAAGTAACCTGGACTAAAGGTGTGTCTGCAGACTTTAGTCGTCAGAAGGTCATCATCAGTGATCATCCTGAATCTGTGACTGTTGTATCCATGGCAACCATGCTGCAGAAACCATGGCATCATTTATTCATGTGAAGCCTGTCAGCTGTTTCTGCTCCAGTTTTAGCAGCCGCTTCTTCCTTTTTCGCTCTTCGGTTTAGTTGTCGTCGTTCCAGTCGTTGACTTTGTTGTACTCCTGAATCTTCTGTTTGATGTGGGACAGTTTGTTCTTTAGATACTCGCATCTCTCCCGCTTTTCCACATAAGTAGGGTCCTGATGAGTGAAAAAAATAATAATAATAAAACTACATATAACCTCCTAAGATCCAGCAAAGCATTTTTATCCTCTGTAGGGGACAAGAGTTTCACAGCTTTTTTTTTTTTTTTTTTTTTTTTTTTTTTTAATAATTCAAGTTTTTATTAGAGTTTTCATTTGGTACACGACAGTCATACAGTTCAGGGTCAGGGGTTTTAGGTTCAAGGGAGACCCACACAATATTATCATTTCATGTCAGAAAATATAAGTAATGCGTGAAAACCTTAACATAGATATGTGTTTAAAAAAATAATAATAATAATAATAAAGTAGTGATAGTTTGCTTTTTTAAATAGAATTCTTCCTTTTCCCACATCTCCCTGTGGTCTCCATAAACTGTAAATGCTCTGCTTGGCTCTGAATTCTTCATTCATTCAACTCCACAGGTCCATCTTCAACCCTGTTTCTGAGGAATGACACCAGAAAGGTGGTTTGGAGCGCTGGCCCTTTAAATGCACATGAGCCACTTCAGGCCCCGCCCCCTCCAGGTTATTGGCTGTGCTGCTCTGTCCCGTTCAACCAACAACTGAACATTTGAGGTAATGGGCTCCAAGTTTGGACAGATTTTCAGTCTGGACTACAACCACTGATGACGACAAACAATTATGGAGAAATACTGGAGAAATGTTCGACTGAAGTCTGGACCTGATATGTGCAAATGTCGTAACTAGTTATAGACGTAAGAAATTACGCAGGAATTAAAACAGGTTGTAGAAATCCACTGGATTTTTGCTCAAATGAATCTAAAGATAGTTTTGCAGCAGCTGGAGGGTTCAAATTCAAACTGTCTGAACTATTAGAGTCCAAATACACAAAGAAATGAAGCACAGACTAAGAAAAGTGGGTTTAGACCAGGGGTCGGCAACCTTTAACACTCAAAGAGCCATTTCGACCCGGTTTCCACGGAAAAGACAACACTGGGAGCCGCAAACACTTTTTGACATCTGAAATGAAGATGTTACCTATATATACCGTAAATTCCGGACTATAAGCCGCTACTTTTTTCCCATACTTTCAACACTGCGACTTATACTCCGACGCGGCTAATACAACGATTTTACCGGTACCACGGCTTGGTGCCGCGCCGCGCACCTCGGTGGTGCCGCGCACCAACGCTAGGTGCCGTTGCACCGCCGTACCATGGCTCGGTGCCAGGTGCCAAGGCACCGCGGTGGTACCTTGGCTCGAGGTGCCGGTGGTGCCTTGGCTCGAGATGCCGGTGGTGCCGCGGCACCGGTGGCACCCAGTTGTGGCACCGCAGTGCCATGGCACCTGGCACCGAGCCGTAGTACTGCAGTGCCAAGGCACCTAGCGTTGGCCCCGAGGTGCCGCGGCACCTTGGTCATGCCATGGCACCTGGCATCATTAAATGTTCTATTTTCTTCAGATATTTTTCTTTTCTTAGATTTCTCCATACTTGGCCTACCTGGGGTTGAAAGTCTCCATAAATGTACGGCGTTTTGGCAGGCTGTCGGAGAGTGTGACGCATATTTTGAGCGACAAAAAATTCTATATATATATATATATATATATACATATATATATACATATATATATATATATATACATATATATATATATATATATATATATATATATATATATATAAAATTTTATTTTAATATTTCAAGATCACAATAATCTTATAATTTACAACTACAATTAAACAAACGAACAAACACAAATAAAATACTTTGTTCAGATATTGTGCAGTTTTGGTGTCACAGGGCATTCTGCACATGCCGGCTGCCGGCTGACACATCAAGTGCTGTCAAACGTCTCTGAAGAAGGCGAATGCTGATCACCGAAATTGCACAAGGTCTGAAGAAAGAAGTTAAAAACTTTGACTTAATAAGAAGATATGATACACGTTTTTGAGACAAATAAAACACACTTCAATCGGACACTTATAATTTATTTTCCCAAGCCACGCAGAGCCGCAACATAGGGATGAAAGAGCCGCGGGTTGCCGACCCCTGGTTTAGACAAATATGAGCCCTTTAAATGTATTTTTTGATCTAGATGTTAACCTTCCCTTGGCCAGCCCCTGCTAATTTAGTAGCATATGTAGATTTAAAGGTGCTGTACAGACTTTCTGCATGCACTTGGAATAAATAAATAAATAAATAAATAAATAAATAAATAAATAAATAAATGCCTGATTGTATTCCACAATTTAAAATAAGATTATCAGCACCAAAATAGGTTATTTCCACTTCTTTAATACTTTCGTATCATATGTATATTTAATATTTTATTCTGGAGCTTTTTGCACATACCTACATTTTTCTTTAAAACTGAACTAAAACTGTTCGTATTTGTCATGTACGATCTTAATCCCATATAAACAGGTGAAAAAGAAGGCGGAGCTTACAAATATCCCGCCCGGTTGCATAACATTTTAAAGCCTCCTCCTCACTGATACTCTGCCTACCAAGGGATTCATTTTGAGTCTGAACTTTCAATCTTTTTAAAACTTTGCAAAAAAAAAAAACAACAAAATTTCCACAAATTGAACTTCAGCCATCAAACCCTGCACTGCACCAACTGGAAATGGGATGGACACAAGTCTCAGACGGACGGATGGAATTCCTGGTATATCTAGGAGTTATATGTGGGATTCTCAGGATTTAAATAAAAGTTGAATGAATTAAAAACTTTCTGACAGAGAGAAAAAAAAGTCAAAGCAGCAGCAGATCCGACATTTCCCATAATGCACCTCCACGCCTGGTACCAGCTCATGTTTCTGATTCCACACCCTCAGATTGAATTACAGGCTGTCAAATGAAATGTGTAGTCTGAGCTTTTTTGTTTTAACTTTTTTACTGAAAGAGGGAGATTGATTTCATGTCGTCAGCTCAGTGACACAGTGACACGAATGTTTACCTCAAACCAGGAACGGCCCAGGTTAGGTCTACACCAGGGTTTGACTGTCTGTGTGCAAGATAACTGAAAAAGTTAGGGACGGATTTGGATGAAAATTTCAGGAAATGTTGATACTGGCACAAGGAACAAATAATTATATTTTGGTGGTGATGGGGGGGGGGGGGGGTCTGTGCTGTCCAGGTGTTTTTCTAGTTTTCATATATTTCCTCATGATTTGGTTTAATGTGAAAGTGTTTAAATCTGAAAATAAGCATGGATTATTTTTACTTTGCACTGTACAACATGAAAATAACCCCCATTCTATTCTATTCTATTCTATTCTATTCTATTCTATTCTATTCTATTCTAATTGTATTGAATTCTATTCTATTCTATTTCTATTCTAATTCTATTCTAATTTTATTGAATTCTATTTCTATTCTATTCTATTTTATTTCTATTCAAATTCTAATTCTATTCTATTAAATTCTGATTTTATTTGATTCTATTTCTATTCTAATTCTAATATATTCTAATTCTATTCTATTAAATTCTAATTCTATTCTATTCTGTTCTAATTCTATTAAATTCTATTCTATTAAATTCTATTCTATTCTATTCTGTTCTAATTCTATTAAATTCTATTCTATTGTAATTATATTCTATTTTAAATCTAATTCTATTCTATTCTATTCTATTCTATTGTAATTCTATTCTATTTTAAATCTAATTCTATTCTATTCTATTCTATTCTATTCTATTCTATTCTATTCTATTCTATTCTATTCTATTCTATTCTATTCTATAACACTTCCTTGTTTGCCATCATCTCCCATTTGAGCCACTATTAAAAGGCTCAAATGTGAGATCATAACAATAAACTCCCATTTAAGTGATTTAATAGTCAGTTAATTATAATGACATGGCTAAAATGAAAGACCACTGTCATAATCTGACGTTTATTAGAATTAATTTCAGGAATTGTAAAGGTGATGTAATATACTGAAACTCTTTGTAACGTAGTTGCACTATTTCCAGCATATTCAGTCTGAATTCTGAGAAGAAAATGTCACAAAACTTACTTTTAATAACATGAAACTGACCTAATTATGAAACTGCCAGCTCTTATTTTTATCGCTGATCCAGTTCTTCTTCTTCTTCTCTCTTTAGATGCCATGTAATAGTTTCTGCTAATGACGACATGATTAGTCCTTCTGTGATTCAAACGTCTGTGGAATTCCTGTACTCTGAGTCTGAGTGACTGGTTTTGGTTTCAGGTTGACTGACTATAGACACGTTTAGATGACGTAGGGTTAAAACAATGAATAAAACTGGTTCATATAAACACAATAATCAGAAGATTCAGACCCCATCACAGTTCTTCCGAAATTTCCTTCCAATCAAGAAACGTGCGCAACTGGTTATGGCACTTATTGATCCAACTGACAACAGTTTTTCTGAAGTTCCGGTAGAAATAATCTTTACTGCACATGTCTGTTATATCAGTCGCATGTCAATATATATTCACTATGTGGACAAAAGTATTTGGACACGTTGAATTCCGGTGTTTCTTTTCTAACAGGGGTCTGGGATACAAAACAAGAATGACTAATGAAAATAATATAGTTTTATATTATGGGATAAATATCACTGCAATGGTTAGTTTGGTTTAAATTGTTATCTTTGTTTTCAAAATGCCTCAGAGATGGTTTTGATTTAAATTCTCTCAATACTGATTTTTTTTAGGCCTGGGCCCAGGCACACATGCCGGTGAGGGTCTATTAAAATCACATGGTTCCATTATTATTATTTTTCCTGGACACTTTGAATGCAATTTTGACCCCCTGAACGTTAATAAAAAGTCCATTTTATGTGACCAAAAATTCAAGCCTGGCAAAAAAAATTTTTTATTTGAGGTCACCAAGAAAAAATAGCGCAAAATGGCTCAGCAGCGCCCCCTCAAAAATCAAAATACATTACGCGGATGGGAGCCCTCCCTCAATTTTTTTCCACGTAGAAACATGAAACTTGGTGCAGACATAGCCCATGGTAGGACGAGTAAAAAATTACATTAAGGCCCCGCCCTAAACCCAACAGGAAGTCGGCCATATTGGGTGGAAGTGTGGACCTATAAAATCCCACCCCTCACACTTTCATCATCTCCTTCAAGGGTTTACATCCAATTTGGACCAAATTTGGTAAAAATCGCCTACACACGTGTGATCAAAAGTTATCATCTACATTTTTGATCAAATGCTGGGCGTGGCTGTGACGAGCTCGCAATGAAGCGGTCATTTTCAGAAGTATAACACTGTGCTGATCTCACAGAATGTCGGATCGAGCCCACGATACAGCGTCCTCTTACTTTCGGTGACCTCGGTGGTCGTACAGGAGGGCAAGGGCCTAAACACCGCTTGCGGTTTTAATTTAATTTTATTTTTATCCATGACTATGATTTTAGAAAAAGAAAAATCTACCATCAAACTTTAAGGAAATATTGATGTTTTTATCTCAAATCCTCATGAACAGGACATCATACAGTTGAAGACATGATGTGTCCCAATATTTATGTCCATATAGTTTATAAACATCATCATTATTCAAAAGAAAATATCATCATTAGAAGAAATGGAAAGGAAATATTGATGTTTTTATGTCAAATCTTCATGAATAGGACATCTTAGAGCTGTGTCCCAATTCTTTTGTCCATATAGCTTAAGACTGAGCCTTACACTACATTAAACGGCCCAAATGCTTCCATAAAGAACCTTTAAGACTACATTTTTCTTTTTTAGTTTTTTTCTTCCTCGGTGAGATGTGAAGTAGATGGTTAGTTGTGGTAGAAAATTATTATTAACAGTCAGAGCATGAAAAATATTTGAGAAGTTTAGAGGAAAAACATTTAAAATCATAGTCATGGATAAAAAAAAAATCAATGGTGAGAGACTTTTGGAAGCAAAGATAACAATTTAAATGAAACTAACCAATGCAATGATATTTATCCCATAATATAAGACAATATTCTGACATTAGTCATTATTGTTTTGGATCCCAGACCCCTGTTAGAAAAGAAACACCTGAACTCCACATGTCCACATACTTTTGTCCACATAGTGTAATCAGGACTCAAAGAACAAAATGACCTGAATATTGCTGCGTTTCCACCACGTGGAACCGGCTCGACTCGACTCGACTCCGGTACCAGGTCCTATTCTTGGAGACCGTTTCCATTACAGGATACTACAGACTTTACAGTACCTGGTCGTCATAGCGATGTGGTGCATTACTTCCGTGTCGTCTGCTCAGAGTTGCTGATAAACTCACTTGTTGCGTGTTGTCTCGTCAAACTCATGCTGAATTTTTACGTCTGAACCTCCTCGACAAACTATGGTGTAGTTTTTTCAGGTTGTCATCATGTGGATTAACCTACTGCTGTATTTACTGTCAACGTCCGCATCTGTTTTTTGTAAAAGGGCGGGTCACAGAGACGACTCTCTGACCAGTCAGTGGTCTGCAGTGTTTACACGTCACCTTTTAGTATCTGGTCCCCAGTCCTGGAACCTCAGCGGAGGTGATACCAAAAAACTAGTACCGGGTACCAGATTCCAGGTCCTTTTTCATAATGGAAACGCAAAAAGGCAGAGTCGAGTCGAGTCGAGTCGAGTCGATACCACGTAATGGAAACGCAGCACATGAGTCTTTACATGGAACCAGACATGTCCAGGTCTGCAGGTGAGTACTTACAGCCTTCTTTCTCTGATATTCCTGTAAAATGCTGTTGATCCGGTTCTTCTCCTAGAACAGAATCCACACATTACCACACACACACATATACACAGTGCATATATTAAAGTGTGTGTGTGTGTGTGTGTGTGTGTGTGTTGTGTAGTTTGGAGCTGCTGTTACCATTTGGCTGGAGGGTCGGGCCGGCAGGTTCTGCATCATCTCGTCCATCTCGTCGAACTTCTTGGCCATGGCCTGAACCTCGGCGTGCAGCTCTTTGTACTCGGCGTACTGGTCGTTGAACACAGCCTTGTACTGGTCCCGCTCCTCATCTGAGTGGATGGGGGGGTACTTCCTGTTGGTACAAACAGGAAGTTTAATGTCAACAAACACTGAAGGGGGAGGAGGAGGTAGGGTAGGGTAAGGCAAGGGAAGGCAAGGGAAGGGAAGGTAGGATAAGGTAAGGTAGGGTAGAGTAAGGTAGGGTAAGGTACAGTAAGGTAAGGTAGGGTAGGGTAATGTAGGGTAGGGTAAGGTAAAGTAAGGTAGGATAAGGTAAGGTAGGGTAGAGTAAGGTAGGGTAAGGTACAGTAAGGTAAGGTAGGGTAGGGTAATGTAGGGTAGGGTAAGGTAAAGTAAGGTAGGGTAAGGTAATGTAGGGTAAGGTAAAGTAAGGTAGGGTACGGTAAGGTAGGGTAAGGTAAAGTAAAGTAAGAAAAGGTAAGGTAAGGTAGGGTAAGGTAAGGTAAAATAAGATAGGGTAAGGTAGGGTAGGGTAAGGTAAAGTAAGGCAGGGTAAGGTAATGTAGGGTAAGGTAAAGTAAGGTAGGGTACGGTAAGGTAGGGTAAGGTAAAGTAAGAAAAGGTAAAATAAGATAGGGTAAGGTAGGGTAGGGTAAGGTAAGGTACAGTAGGGTAAGGTAAGGTGAGGTGGGTAAGGTAAGGTAAGGTAACGTAAGAAACGGTAAAGTGGGGTAAGGTAAGGTACTGTAAGATAAGATAAGTATTTTCCTTGGGACATTGTCTACAAAGTTTGTTCACATTTTTGTGAAACTGAATTGAATTTTTGACCAATTTTTGAAATATTGAAAATGTTCCTTTCCCTCTAATGGTCCATATTTTGATGGTTTAGAACATGTAAATGGTTCCAGATTTCTGTCTAGCTCCTACTGATCTCTGATAGAAGTCATATATGAACTTTGATTGGATGAGTTGAGTTCTCCTCCAGTGAAAGTCCCGCCCACTTCTATAGTTAGATTGATCTGAACATAGAACAGACCCTGACAACCTCACACATTCAACTGAGGATTGATTCACATAGAACATGACGCTGATGTACAGGGACACTGGTTTTATTTTTTATTAATCTGAAGGATGTGAATACTGCCTTCGTACTTAAACTCCACACTTACGCCACGTAGTCGGCTATGACCACTGGTTTGGGGATGTGTCCGGCTGGAATGTGGCCCCGCAGGATCTCGGGCTCCATCAGAGGAGCAGCTGCAGAGTTCATGGAGGCGTCCATGATGTCGGGCTGGATGGTTGGGAGGGGGGTGGGCTGAGACCCCCTCGAGCTGCCCCCCAACTGCAGGACACACACACACAGACATGGACAAGTCATAGGTTCAGTTCATACAATAAACTGACCAATAAATATATGTAGATACGGTGATACTTACTATAGACAGAGGTGCCGACGATGTAATAGTTTTCATCTGATAATAATAAACACAGGAAAAAGAAGTGGTATTGATTAGAGTTGAGTTATTAGACATTCACAGTGTAAATAATTAACCTACACTGAATGTACTGATTATGTAAATATTCAATAGAAAATTCAAAGGTTATTACAGCAAAACATGGAAAATTGAAGAAAATGCGACTTTTTGTAGCAAAATATATCATTACTAGAAGATACCTAACTACAAAAATGCACCTACAAAACTTATTTTGCGCCTATCAAACCTGTTTTTTGTTTTTATTAAACGCTTTCTGCGATTACAAAACACATTTCTGCGGTTACAAAACTTTTCTGTACATGAAATTTTCACAACTTCTAATGACCCTTTGCACGTTACGTCGCGCTCTGTTCACGGTGCCAACGAGCGCCATGACGGACAGCGGAAGTGCCGGACTGCACACTGGACAGCAAACCGGCTAATATCAAATTTGAACTGAACGTTGTCGTTTTTGTTCATTTTTAACCCTGCTTTCCACATCCAGTGGTCGCACACAACAGTTCCATCCATGGTTTCAGCTGGTTCCAGACAGAGCCTGGATCTGATGGACCTGATATTACAGACAGAACAGGCTGTGTTTGTGTCCACAGCATTTGCATTAGCTCCACCAAATGCTAGCTAGGTGGTAGACTGGGTTAACTACTGTGATCCACTGTGTTCCAGTGTGTGTCATCAGTCCCTTCAGTATCAGCTCTGTTCTAGTGTCTGCCTTTGGACCAGCTCCACTATGTTCTATAAATACTGTTCTTGTCCTGATGCTGTTCCATCTGTTCTAGTGGTGGAACTGTACATATGACTGTGTGTAGACAGTAGAAAGGCAGACACTTCAACAGCAGAGCTAATACTGTAGGATACTGATGACACACACTAACATTATTACACAGTGTTGGTTCATTAGAGCTGCTTTTGGTTCCAGTCTGTTTGAGTTTGGAAGGCATGCTGGGGGAAACATGTTAAAAACATACACAGCTAGCTAGCTAACGTTAGCTGGATCTTTCCTTTACCATTATGAGATCCATTCTTCTGCCCTGAGCGCAGTACAGCGAGGGGATCATCCCTCGCTGGGATCATCTGGGATCATCCAGACTTTAGTCTGCGTTTAGATCACACCTGCGTATGGGGACACTGCATTTAGAACAGAATGGAACAGATCGTGTGCTTTAAATTCCGGTAGACTGGAGGATTTTACTAGATCCATAAACACATCAGGAGGGAGAAGGTATGGGTCGGTAGCTAGCCCTGCTATCGCTAGCTTCTCCAAATAGCATTTGTTGTGTTGTCCAGTAAAGTGAGTCACTTTGCAGGACAACTCCTAAACTTTGTTTTCAGTGCTGGTAGCCAGAATCTGTCACTCATTCGTTTGTTTGTTGCATTGCTTTTGCCGTCCACCATGGCGCTGCACCCCTAGTCATGTGATAACTATGACGTTAGTGCAAAGGGTCAATATCCACTGGGCCCCCTCCACTGCTCTATGGACCCCCCATGAATACTGGGCCCCATGAATTTGTTATGTTCAACCCCCCCCCCCCCCCTTATCGGCGCCCCAGGCCGGTGTGTTTCGGACCTCCTGTGCCAGCTCCTCCTTCCTCATCCTCGCGGCCTCGTGTCTCCACAGTTTGAGACAAACTCCGGCGCTGATGAAGTAGAGCACCATGGTGATGAAGAGGAAGACGATGGCGGCGGTCTGTCCAGCCTCGGTGCGACAGAACGCCCCGTTGACGCCGTTGTTGAACACCGGCGTGTTGCAGAGCCCGCCGCGGGTTGTGTCCCTGACGTAGACGATCCCCGCCGCCATGTAGAGCACGGCCAGGACCAGGTTTATGGCGCATTCCGTCAGCGGCCACCAGGACGAGTCCAGGAGGATGGCCCGGTAGTACAATGTCATTCCAAGGACGACCAGGAGGGCCGTTACGATCCACGCCAAACCGGCCACCACCAGGACGAAGGGAGTCTTGGGGCCAGTGTACATGCCGCCGCCGCCCCCATACATCCCTGCCCCTCCGCCTAACCCCCCGTACAACTGCGGCTGCGAGTACCCGAACATGTTGAACCACTCGTTGTCCTTGTGAACGTAAGCGCAGACGCAGGCGAAGACGGCGGCGCCCAACAGCAGCTCCACGCAACCCAGGATCCGAAGCAGGCCTGCCCAGGACTTCATGTAGGAGTAGCGCTGGTGGTACTCCTCCACCCGCTCCTGGTAGGTCTGGGCGGACAGGTTAGTGGGAACCGCCGAGACCGAATCTAAGGCTTCGGCTCCTAGCAACAGGCCGTCCCTTTCCTTCTGGGAGGTGTAGCTGCCCCCAGAACCACCGTAGGGGTCTCTGTAGGACCCGGGTAGGGATGGGGATGGAGGGGCGGAGTGCGGTGGGGAACAGGGGACGCCTTTGGAGGTGTGGTTGGTGCTCTTCTTGGACGACGGGGCAGGGGAGTGAGGGGCAGTCCAACCTTTGCTGCCACGGTTACCGCTGTTGCCGCGGAAGAAGTTCTTGACCGAGTCGGGGATGAAGCGGTGGACCGGCTTGATGTCCATGGCCTCACAGTCCGCCTCCGCCGGGTCGTCATCACTGGGGGGGTAGAAGGACTCGGGCCCGATGGCAGGGGCTTCAGGTAGAGGAGGAGGAGGGAGGGGGTCTAGGCTGACGGCCGGGATGGGTCCGTGAGGAGGGACTGAGGGTGGGGGTGGGGGCAGGGGCGGAGGGGGAGGCAAATCGTGGTCCCGCCATAAGGAGCCCACTGGGACCTGGTCGTAGTGGGGGATCTCCCGGACCCGGTCGAACCTGGAGACAGAACCACCTCCTCCTGCAGACATCAGGACCTGGTCTGTGGTTTCTGAAGAGAGAAAGACAAGACTCTGAAGAAATTTAAGAAGTTAGTGTTGGATTTATGCATCATTTGAACCCATAAAGATTCATTTTTCTAGATTTAATTCACTGATCGTGTAGATGTTCATAAAAGATCAAGTTAAAACTGAGGGTTATTGAATCAGTAACAGAAAAAACTCAAGAAAAATAAACTTTTCAGTCAAATCTATCATTAATTATCATTAATCAAGAGGATGTCGCTCCATTCTGCCCTAAAGTTAAAGTGGGAATTGATTATTTTATTCATCGTTTCTGGTCTTACACAAAAATGCAAAAATATTGGAATCACATCCTAAATGAAATACAAAAAGTTCTGAAAATAGTTTAAATTTGATTATGATGTATATGTTCACAAATGCACTGTGTTGATCAAAGTATGACTTTTTTTAATTCTAATGTTAAAGTAGCCTTGCATATCTCCCCCTCCTACACACTATGTTGATGCTTTTGAATTTGAAAAAAAAAAAAATTATTTTGCAGAAAAAGTTCAAATTCATCAGCAAGAACTTGCACTGAATGAATGATATAATTAATTTCTCTGATGATGACAAAAATTTGATTTTTTTTTTTTTTTCAGTCTTGCACACACAGACATCTGCTTTTTACTTTTAAAGTTGAACAGAGCCTGTATTTTGCAAAAGATGTTGACAAAACTCATGTTGGAATTAGAAATCTATAATTAAAGAGAGTTTGAACAACATCTACTCGACACATTTGAAGAGATTCAATGCTGAATATCTGCAAATACATGAAAAATGGACGTTCCATTTGTTTTGAAAGACTGTGTCGATCAAAAATATGACTTTTTTAATACTAATGTTAAGGTAGTATGGCATATCTCCCCCTTCTAACACTATGTTGATGGTTTTTAATTAGAAAATCATCAATATTTTGCATAAAAAGTTCAAATTCATCAACCAGAACTTGTACTGAATGAATGAAATGAAAATGTCATTTGTTTTTTTCAGTTTTGCACACAGGCATCTGGTTTTTACTTTTAAAGTTGAACAGAAGTTATATTTTGCAAAAGATGTTGACAAAACTCATGTTGGAATTAAAAAAAACTATAATTAAAGAGAGTTTGAACAACATCTACTCACACATTTGATTAGATTACATGAAAAATGGACGTTTGGTTTGTTTTGAAGGACAATTAAATCATTCTACTTGTAAATATTGACCAAGGATTCTACTACAGATGGCATGATTTTTCAAATTAAAGCAAATTTACTTAATTTGTCTCGAAAGATTATAAAACATCTTATAAGAATTAAGCTTAACTTACAAAAAAAAAAAAGGCATTAAATCCTGGTCAAACAGGTAGAAAACAGGTGTTTCCCAGTGGAGCCACTTCACAGACAGACCACAGATTTAACATAAAAACACAAAACTCTGAAAATCACACAGAAAAACACAAACAGCAGCACGTCTGTATCTCCTGACCACTTCTACATTTATTTTCCAGTCATATTTAGAGTAAAAGACTTTTCTGATGTGAAATTGATCCGCTCACTCACCTGCTGTTGACGCAGAGTTTGTTTCTCAAACACACACCAACATCCTGCTTTTGTTCCACTGTTCCTTCACACTGATCCCAGGTCAGAACCACCTGTTCACTGAAGACAGTGAGCAGAAAACAGAAGCTGATCCCAGAACCCAGACCAGAGGAAACCCACCTGTCCTGTCCGACCTGCCTGACGGTGCGTTCACGGACTGAGCTCAACCTCCGACATATGAGATTCAGCGTGTACAGAGAATGAGAGAAGAAAGAAAGAAAGAAAGAAAGAAAGAAAGAAAGGAAGAAAGAAAGAAAGAAAGAAAGAAAGAAAGAAAGAAAGAAAGAAAGAAAGAAAGAAAGAAAGAAAGAAAGAAAGAAAGAAAGAAAGAATGAATTTGACATAATTTAAAGCTTTATTAGTTTATCAGTTTATTAGTTTGATCCCCAGTAGCTGCTGCACACCACAGCAGCTCCTCTTCCTGGGGTCATTAACAACATAAAAACAAAGCACCACTTATTTCCCACAACTCACTCAACAAACAGGATGTACATACACTCAACACAACAACACAAAAACCAAAAATCAACTACAGCACACAATATAAAACAATTACAATAGCAGTAATAATACCAACCAAACAACAACAGAAAAAAAGAATAATAAATAAATAAACCCAATAACAGAAACAAAAAACAGCTGCACAACAAACAAAAGAAAAACAAACTGTCTAGATCACAGGTGTCAACATGTGGCCCAGGGGCCAAATCCGGCTAAATTTGGGAGGAATTTGTGAAATGCAAAAATTACACTAAAATATGAACAATTCTTTTAGTTCAGGTTCCACATTCAGACCAATTCAATCTCCAGTGGGCAGGACCAGTCAAATACTATCATAATAACATAGAAATAATGACAGCTCCAAATGTTTCTCTTTCTAAATGTAAATATTTTCATGTATTTACACTAAACAAAGTATAATTTCACAAAAAATGTGAATAACCTGAAATGTCTTAAGAGAAGTACGTACAATTTTAACAATATTCTGTCTGTTATTAAATGTTTTGTGTGTTTGTAGATCCACTGTGATCTGTAAGTTACAAGGGCTGTTCAATAAGTTCATGGCCTCACCCAGAATAGAACAACACAGACTGATAATTTATATTTTATTTTTCAACATAATCTCCATTTACAGCAATGCACTTGGTCCATCGATGTTCAAGCATCACTATCCCATCATGAAAGAATGTAACATCCTGTATTATAACAACCAGTATTTCTGGGTGAGGCCATGAACTTATTGAACAGCCCTCATATAATGTACATGTGGAAATGATAAACTGAGGCAGAATATTGTTAAAATTACACTTATTTTTTTTTCAGTTTGTTCATGTTATTCACATCTTTTGAAAGGATAGTTTGCAGATGTAAACCTGTTCATAATGTAAATTTTCTTTTTTTGCTCTAAAACATAGAGAAAAGTTTGGAGTTGACAGTATTTATATATAATTATGTTATTCTTTTACTGGTTCGGCCCACTGCAGATCAAATTTAGCTGAATGTGGAACTGAACTAACATGAGTTTGACAGCCCTGGTCTAGAAGATGTCACTATAGGATGTGCAATAGCTCAGTTATTCTTGGGTAAATATGAAAATTCTCAGCCTTTTAGAAAAACTAACTGCTTGAATTTCCGAAATAAAAAATTGTGGCAGTGTATTCCTAACGTTGGAATAGATGTTTTCTGGATTTGTATGGATAGAAAGAGTTAGAAATATAGATAGATCTACCTTTGCAATGGTAAAATTTCATAAAATGACCGTCTTTCTCTGACAAAAACATCAGAAGTGTAGACTGCTATATTGTATGTATAGAAACACATAAATAAACGACAACTTCACAATTTTTGAATATTTTTTTTAACTTTTTTTTTTAAATACAATTGTCAATGTGTGTATATATTTGTATTAATTAAACCACATGTTTCAGCAGCAGTACAAATAAACTACTTTAATCCTTATTTATTTGTTGTTTTTTGCAATTGTCTCAGAAAAAAGAAGGTTACACCAGTGAATGAATCTATGCCTTAGTTTATCATTTTAGTATTTTTAGATTTTTTTAATGTGTGTTTTTAATGCCTGAGTGTGGTTTTTTTTTTTTTTTTTTTTTTTTTGTTATTTATTAATTTTTTTTTTAACCCTTTCATGCACAGTGGTCACTACACTGGACAGTTATTCTCCGGCTGTTCTCTTGTATATTCATGGATTTTGTTGTTTTAGTTCCATATCAGCCGACACACTGGACGCTTATGCACCATCCCATAATACACTGACATTCACACCATTACTGTACCTTTGCTGTTCTTGATAAAACTGATCTGCACTAACATGTTTGAGTGTAAATCACTTATTTGTTAGACACAAAGTTTTTTTTTTGCATGTTATCTCCATGAAGTGAGTAATAACTAGCATTAGAATATGTTAAAATGGGAGAAAACATCAGATTTGCAGCATTAAAAAATTTTTATTTCATTGTTTTCATATTACTGTTTTACGGAACAGGATTAGGGCCACTGGATTTTAATCTCAGAATTCTGACTTTATTTCCTCAGAATTCTGACTTTAATCTCAGAATTCTGACTTTATTTCCTCAGAATTCTGACTTTAAACTCAAAATTTGGACTTTTTTCATAATAATAATTAAAAATATACATATATTGGACCTTAATTTAATTTATTGTATTTTTTTTCCAGTGGCCCAAATCCTCTTCAGTACTTTCTGATATTGGGTTTTAAACACGTTTCTTTACTTCAAAAATTAAATGCATGGACATTTTTGTAACTCCATGAAAAAAAAAATCGATCACATTGTTTTTTTTCATTTCTAAGGAGGAATAAAAACACTCAAGAAAAAAATCTTTACTAAGGTTCTCATAATTCATGCATGAAAGGGTTAACTTCGTCCTACAGCCATGACAAAAGAGGAATTTCTGTTTTGTTTTTTACTTGGAACAGACAATATCTGTCTGTCTGTCTGTCTGTCTGTCTGTCTGTCTGTCTCTCTATCTATCTATCTATCTATCTATCTATCTATCTATCTATCTATCTATCTATCTATCTATCTATCTATCTATCTATCTATCTATCTATCTCTGTCTGTCTGTCTGTCTGTCTGTCTGTCTGTCTCATTCAGCTTTTATTGAAATCTTGAAGAATCATTTAGTCTGTGTTTTTCAGTTCATAATATTATATTTTTCTTCCTTTATTTATCCATTTACACAAAATCTGTTCTGTTAGTGAATCCTGTTCATAAATGCAGAAACAAACAGTTTCTCCACGCAAAAAAATCACACATAAATCAGAACAAATATATAAAAGCAGTATCAGAAAGACAGAAAAAGCAGATGACGTACAAGTTATAATCATACCCAGTCTCCCCTACAATGTGTAGACTCACGTGTCTTTCCTATGAATTTGTCTCCACCTGCTGGTAAGAAAAAGAAACAGCAACAGGAGATGCCATGTATTTTAGAAATACAGTATGTAACCTAATTATGTTGATTCTATTTATTGAACCAGTTGCTTTGATTGTAGTACTTTGTAGAAGTAGAAAATTATTTTACTTATTCAGAGTATTTTACAGTATAATATTTCCATACACCGATCAGCCATAACATTACAACCACTGACTGATTTTACTTGTATTGATAGTTGAGTGTTTTCACTGTTTCTATTCATTTTTCTGTTTTTGTTCAGTATTTTTGCACCAGAACTCATTTAAGATTGTTATGCTAATTAATATTGCTTGGTTATGATTTATGCGATTGCTGTGCCCTGCTTTTTTAAAGACTAAATAAAATAAAACCAGACATAA
This sequence comes from Sphaeramia orbicularis, assembly GCF_902148855.1. Taxonomy (NCBI): domain Eukaryota; kingdom Metazoa; phylum Chordata; class Actinopteri; order Kurtiformes; family Apogonidae; genus Sphaeramia; species Sphaeramia orbicularis. Next base: position 2,728,070 of record NC_043965.1, on the reverse strand, counting down.
AGAATATATAATGTGAGAAACTCATTTCAAAATTGCATTTTCAATTTACCCTGTTAATGATTTTTTTGCATAAAAGATTTAATTTTGATGTGGATCCCTGTGTTTTCTGTTCATCTGAAGTTGAAACCATTGATCGTCTGTTTTTGAATTGTTCACACAGCATTTCCTTTTGGGCTGATATTCACGGTTGGTTGTCCTTAAAAATTGAAAATATTCCATCTTTTTCTTTATGTGATCTTATTTATTTTATGGATTCATTAGAAGTTAATGTCAAAGATATTGTTAACCTTATTATTATTTTGGATAAATATTATATTCATACCCTTTAAGTGGAAAAACACAAACCCCTCCTTTAACTTGATTTTGTGTGATTTATTAAGTATTACAAATCTCTTAGTATATTGTAAATATGTAAAAAAAAAAAAAAAAAAAAAAAAAAAAAAAAAACAGAAAACTTTATTTTAGTTTTTCTAAGTCCTTCCTTTTTAATTGTATCTTGCCTTAGTCCTTTGTGCTCTATTGTCCAGTCAGTTTATTTATTTATTTTCCTTTCAGTTTCAATATTTTCATTACATTTCGAAAGCCTTAATTTTTTTGTTTATTTTGTTTCAAATAGTTGTAATAGTTGTGTTTAACCATTCCACCATGTCTCCAAATGTATTTCTATATTTCTCTTCTGTAATATTTTTCCCATTCTTGTTATGTAAATTTGCTTTGTGCCAATAAAATGTCTGTCTGTCTATCTATCTATCTATCTATCTATCTATCTATCTATCTATCTATCTATCTATCTATCTATCTATCTATCTATCTATCTATCTATCTATCTATCTATCTATCTATCTATCTATCTAGCATGCTAGCTAGCTTGTAATATAATATAATATAATATAATATAATATAATATAATATAATATATAGTGTTTAATGTATATAATATACATTAATTATAATATAATGTAAATTCCTCTTCCGGTTGTAACTGAATCCGACCACCTGACCTGTAAATCGACCAATCAGATGTCGACATTTACTTCCGCCTTTTAGGACTTGTCAAGCCGTGATTGGCTGCGTCCGGCTGTAGTGTTTGAAACCCAGGCTGGGTCTGCGGCTCGGCTCCTCAGTGTCGCCGGGAAGATGGAGTTAATCCAGTCGGTTCGTGTTTGTGTCAAGTCTCTGCTTCTTCTCCTTCTGTGGACGAACTGTGAAGGCAGAGAGTCCGAGCGGAACTACGTTACGTGCGGTTCTTTGGTCAAACTCCTCAACACTAGACACAACGTCCGCCTGCACTCCCCACGATGTCAATATGGCTCAGGTAAGTTCAGTCACATCCCATAATACATGCATCACCACAGAAACTAACAATAACAATAACAACAATAATAATAATAATAATAATAATAATAATAATAATAATAATAATAATAATAATGACACTGAATTCACCATTAAACCAAGCGAAACCTTACATTCAGTCCAACATCAGGCCATTTATCTGTTCATCCTCATCTGTTACATCCATAATCTACCACACAAACACAAACCAAGGTGCCTCATGTTATTATTTGATAGTAAATTGGGTTTATAGACCCAAAAATCGGCCTTGTATTGAACTCAAACCTCCACATATGCTACCTTCTCGTAACCGACGCCCAGTCATGTCTATTGAGATGGAAACAGATGCAGAAGTGCGTCAGAAATAATCTAATCTAACCTTTAATTTAAACTAAACAAACTCTCTTTGCCATATTTGTCTTATGCCGAAGTAAAAACGATATTTTAATGGTTATAAAAATGTATTCGATGCTTTCTGAGATTCTTCTGTTTTTGCACAACAAGCAGGAATAGATTAAATTGCCATTTTTGACAGTGGAGTTTGGTTTTTTTCTATGTAACATGAAATAACATTTTGAGTAGGGGTGGAAGAAAATATGGGTTCTGCAATATATCGCGATATTTCATTTCGCAATACTGTATCGATATTAAAAAGTACTGTATCGATATTTTTAGGTATTTATTCAAATGCAGATATTGTGGAGGTTCATTTACTTTTTTTTGTTTTTCTTATTTGTTTATATTTATTTATTATTATGTAATACTGTTTTATTAAATGATGTTAGTTCCGTTGTTGGGATTGAACTAAAATAATGTTCTGATGTTAGTTATGAACAAATAAAATATGAATATTTGAACAGGATCTTAAACTGTAATGTCTGTAAAACAGAATTTAAGTTTTAACACAGGAACATTTTGTGATATAACATTAGATCCTGTTGTGATCAAATAAAAATGTGTTTAGTTTTGGTGCAGATTTCTGGTGTAATTCCATTCTTCCAGGAAATAATCATTTAAAAAAAGAAACAAAACCGATTTAAACAATTGTCATTTAACAGTATATTGATATATCGTGATATATCATATCGTGATCCTGGTATTTGTGATTTGTATCATATCACCAGATTCTTGCCGATACACAGCTCTAATTATGAGGCAGGCTTTTATTCCTAAACAAAATTATTTATTGGAAAATACTTTAATAACAGCTTGTATCTTCATTTAAAATGCATAATTTAAAGGTTCAATGTGTAATGTTTAGTGACATCTAGTGGTGAAATTGCACATTGCACAGTTGTGACCCTGTCTCACCCTGACTTATGGAGGCCAACGATAGTACAAAAGGCTTCTGTTAGGAATTGTTTTAGAGCACAGGTGTCAAAGATGCGGCCCGGGGACCAAATCCAGCCCACCAAAGGGTCCAGTCCAACCCTTGGGATGAATTTGTGAAATGCAAAAATTACACTAAGATACGAACAATCCTTTTAGTTCAAGTTCCACATTCAGAACAATTCAATCTCAAGTGGGCAGGACCAGTAAAATACTATCATAATAACATAGAAATAATGACAACTCCAAATGTTTCTCCTTGTAAATGTAAATATTTTCATGTATTTACACTAAAACAAAGTATAATTTCACAAAAAATATGAACAACCTGAAATGTGTTAAGAGAAGTAAGTACATTTTTAATAATATTCTGTCTGTTATTAAATGTTTTGTGTATTTGTAGATCCACTGTGATCTGTAAGTTATAATATACATGTGGAAATGATAAACTGAGGCAGAATATCATGAAAATTACACTTATTTTTTCAGTTTGTTCATGTTATTCACATCTTTTGAAACGATAGTTTGTAGATGTAAACCTTTTCATAATGTAAATTAACTTTTTTGCTCTAAAACAAAGAAAAAAATTTGGAGTTGGCATTATTTATATATTATTATGTTCTTATTTGACTGGTTCGGCCCACTGCAGATCACATTTAGCTGAATGTGGAACTGAACTAAAAGGAGTTTGACCCCTGTTCTAGACCGTTCCAGTTCAGGCAGGGGTGTCAAACATAGGGACCGTGGGCTAAAACCGGCCCACCAAATGGTTCAGCCCGGCCTGTGGGATGAGTTGGTGAAATGCGAAACTTAAACTGAGACATTAACAGTCAACAGTGTCAAACTCATTTTAGTTCAGGTTCCACATTCAGACCAGTATGACCCAAAGTGGGTCAGACCAGTAAAATAATTTAAAAAATAACCATAAATAATGACAACTACACATTTGTCTCCGTGTCTCTTTTAGTGTAAAGAAAAAAGTAAAATTACATGCTCACATTTACAAACTATCCTTTCACAAAAAATGTGAATAACTTGAACAAATATGTATAAATATGTGTATACTTTAAGTCTCAACATCCTCCAAACATCATCTGCTTTTGCACTTAATGATTTTTCAGTAAAATTAACAGCTGTATTTCATAGCTTCTCCACTAGTGAACAGTTTTTAACGTGCACTACAGACAGGAAGGAGCCTCTTTAATAAACATGCTTCATTCTAACTTACTGTGACCGGAAACTCAACTCTTCCCCATGTTTCGGTGTTGTCTGGCTAAATTTAGAGCACATTTTAACAACTTCTACTCACTTTTTTTTTTTTTTTAAACTATTTGTCAGTGTAGGTCTAAGTGGTTACTCTCAGATAGATTCTGGTCATATTTAAGTACAATTTATTTTCTAATTTTTGCCTTCTGTATCTCTGTGGTTTATCTGGCACCAGTTCAGGGTCGTCTTCTGGGCACCTGTGTTCAAATAACCTCACATTATATTCAGTTTTACTCAAAACTATGCAAGTACCTATCGTCAAATATACCTAAAGAATGAAAAGTCTAAGACTATATACCTCACACAGCAGGTCTTAATGCATAATTCAGATTTTTTCATGAAATCCGATTTTTTTTGTGTGTGTGCTTGTTCATGTTACACATTAAATGCGACTTCTATCACTTTTGAGTCTGACTGAATGTGACCCTGAAGTGACCTACATGCCACAAAAGAGATCTTGAAGTGACCCACATGCACAAAAGAGGTCCTGAAGTAAAAGTGACCACGCAGACACACACTGTGTTTCTTTTTTCTTTATTTTGGATCTCCATTAGCTGTACCATAGCTACAGCTATTCTTCGTGGGGTCCTTACAATAATATTGTCAACTAGTCAATCCAAATAACATACAATAGATCATACAAAACAATTTTCACATACTACATAATAGGGCTGCTCGATTATAGAAAAAAAAAAAAAATCACGATTATTTGAGCAATAAATTGAAATCACGATTATTAAAAAGAAAAAAACGATTATTTGTTAACCTTAAAGCTGTTTATTTTTTTCTTGCAAAACAATGTAAAATATACTCTTTAAACATAAATAAAGCTTTTAACCACTAAGCAAAGCATTTTCACTTTTGTACAAAACAAAAAAAATCTTGAAATCAAATAAGGTGTACTGTAAATTCAAGTATGTTTCCTTTTGTAAACAAATAGTGCACTGGAATTAAACTGCTATAGACTTGCCATAGAACTGTAGCAATAAAAAAAAAAAACCTCACCTAAAGTGCAAATTATAAATTCAAGTATGTTCAATGTAGTATGAAACATAGTACATTCAGTGGCGTGCTGTGAGGTTTCAGTTAAGGCCTTCTGTATACAACAGCCATCTACAGGGTGTCCCATAAGTCTCCATACACAGGAGACATACAGCGGTTGGACAAAATAATGGAAAACACCTAACATTGTGGCATCATAGAAGGTGTTTCCATTATTTTGTCCAACCCCTGTAATACATATGGTTCTAACATGTATTTCTTTATATTTCTTCTTTATAGTTCTTCAGCAGTGGAGGACACGCATTGAAATGTGTTCCCGACAAAATGGCAGTCATATAGAGCATATTATATAAATAAAAATGGTTTATGTCAAGAAACGTTTATTTTTTCCTATGTATGGAGACTTATGGGACACCCTGTAGAATATGCACGTTAGGGTTATAACGGGTTAGGGTTAGGTTAATACGGGAGTTGCAGCGTAAAGAGATTCGGAGACTGAAGATTGCATTGCGGACGAAGTTGTTTTTATGCGTTTTAGTTTTTCATAAGATAAAGAATATATAAAGGTGGCGGTGGTTAAACTTTAGATGGTTACAAAGGTTTGTTGTGTTAGCGGTCGGTGCGGACACAACTACGAAACACTTTTTGCACGTGATGTGTTTTTGCTCTTCGTCTTCTTCATCAAACCCAAAGTGATTCCATACAATTGAATTGGACTTGCCTTTTTTGTTTACCAAGCACTTCTGCTGGGATTCTCCTGCTATTTTTCCAGACCGCTAGGTACAACTTTCCTCTTGGGGTGGACCTGCCGGCTAGCAGGCAGCAGTAGCTTAGAGGGGGGCGGGGCAGAGCAACTCATGGGAGCTTGCGTGCGCGTGAATTAAAACAACTCAAAATTAATAATCGTTTTTTCTCGATTACATAATTTTTGTAATCGTTGCGTGTAATAATCGAAATCGTAATTGAATTTCGATTAATTGCACAGCCCTACTACATAACATACAAAAAATAAACAACAGACAAAAATATAGACAACGACAGCTCCTTTAGGTCAGCAGCAGTACAGTATATACATACATTTATTCAGTTACCCAGGTTGTCAATCATTTATGGTCAATAGATGTTTCTAGACTGATTTCTTACATTTCATTTTACAGTTTTCTTGTGTGATGTGTTCCAGTAGTTTGTTCCATTCTTGCATAGATCTATATAATACCATTCTTTTCACTGCATTTGTTCTTGATTTGGGTAGTATAAAATTACCTCTGGTTGCATAGCTATGTCTGTCTGAACTAAAACAAACATTTTTGTACAAGATGGATGTTTTTTTTTTTGTTCTAATAATATTTCTAAAGAAAACCAGTAATGAGTAAAGTAATCTTTTTTAACAGAGAGCCAGTTCAAGTGTTATGCATCGGAAGAAAATATGGAGGGACGCAGAATTGTGATGTTTGTCGCATTTCAATGACATAAAGGTTGGATAAAATGTGACCTAGCTGTTCAGACTGAAGTCGCAGTGCAAAATATCAGATACATATCAGATTATTGGGCCAAAATTTGAAATAAATCAGATTAGGTGGCGTTTAAACTATCTGTAACTGATCGGACACAGGTCACATATGGGCAAAAAAAATTTGATTTGGGTGGCATTTGGCTGCTACGGAGAGGATTAGGGCCACTGAAAAAAAAAAAAAAAAATTGTTAAGGTCCAATAGGTCCAATGTATGTTTTTTTGTTATTCTTCTGAGAAAACAGTTAGAATTATGAGATTAAAGTCAGAATTCGGGGAAAAAGTCAGACTTTTTCTCAGAATTCTGACTTTAAACTCAGAATAATAATCATTATAAAAAAAATATATTGGACCTTTTTTTTTTTTTTCTTACAGTGGCCCTAATCCTCTTCCGTATCCTGCAGTCTGAATGTAGCCTTAGTATTCATTGTGCTACGTTGTACTTTGTAGATATTCTGAAACTGATATCTTGAAACTGAATCCAAATCAGCCCTGAGGCCCTTTAGCTACAAAGGAAGTCAAACACCCAACAAAACTGACATTCACAATGTGAAATATCATCACCAAGGATCATTTTACTGAACATGCTGCTCACAGAACAAGCAGTTCATATAAAAACGAAAGAAAAAATACAGTGAGACTAAAAGACTAAAATTTACAGTACAATTTTAGCCTTTGACATTTATTTCATATTTGTCAGAAATTTATGCAGTCTTTGCAAAATAACACTGATTTCTAATTAGAAATGAGTTAAAACATGGGGTTAAATCATGGCATGTAGTATTATGGACCTGACAGGTGTAAAATAAAATAAAATTAGTGCATAAATTATTATCTTTGCATCAAAAATAACTATACTTTCCTTCATATAGTAAGTGCATTTGATGTTTTGCACAACATAAAGTTCTCAGTGTGTTTTCATGAGTGAATGTTCAATGATTTAAGACAGAATAGAGGAGTAAGTGTTTCATAATTTTGCAGGGAGAATCATCTTGGACTGATAAATTGGTCTTAGTGTCGATGCACAAGCCTGATCAAATGAACCTGTTGATTTAGGATTAAATATTAACTACAGCGTCTTGTCTGTGATGCATTAACCCTTAAAGAACTACTTTAATGGTGACTTCTAAGTTCATTGTTCCTCATCATCTAACCTTTATCAAGGGATTTATCACTATTTATTATTTTGTCCATCACATTTTTGTCGTATTTTCCTATATTTAATTCACTGATCATGTAGATGTTCATTAAAATTCAGAGTAAATTCAAAGGTTATTATATCAGAAAAAGAGAAAAATGAAGAAAAGTGACTTTTCAAGTGAACATAAAAAGAAGCATCTACAACCACTGTTACTGGTTAAAGAAAGAAAGAAGAAACAATTGTTTTGGAGAAGATGACGGTGTTTCATGGTAACTATGAGCCGCTGAACGTCCAAATGGGTCAGATCTGATGACCACGAAAAGATGAAGAACTGTATTTACACCAATTATTTCCATGTATTGATAGAATTAGTGGACCAACAGGTATTAAACAGTTTAGATCAGTAGATGGTTTTGGTTTTTGAGGGTTAACTGAATAAATACAGGTTCTGGATGTTATGAAATGACCAATTCTCCTAAGTTTTTCAAGTATTTTATTCATTTTCTCCTCACTTTAGATGGATTTGTTCACTTTTAGTCCATAGTTCAAGGGTTTTGGTTCAGTTTTTCCTTATTTTTCAGTATTTTACTCATTTACTGTCATTTTACAAGTTTTTGTACAATTTAGCCCATCAATATTTGAGGTAAAACTGCATTAGTACTCCAATTATTTCCATGTATTGATTGGATTAGTGGATCAACAGGTATTAAACAGTTTAGATCAGTGGATGGTTTTGGTTTTTTACGGGTTAACAGAATAACACAGGTTCTGGATGGGATGAATGATGATTCGCCTAGTTTTTCCAAGTATTTCACTCATTTTTTTCCTCACTTTATAAGGATTTGTTCACTCTTATGTCATATTTCAAGGGTTTGGGTTCATTTTTCCTTATTTTTCAAGTATTTACAAGTTTTTGTACATTTTATCTTATAAATAATTGAGGTAAAACTGTATTTACACCAATTCTTTCCATGTATGTGATAGGATTAGTGGATCAACAGGTATTAACATTTAGATCAGTGGATGGTTTAGTTTTGAGGGTAACAGAATATACAGGGTTCTGGATGGGTATTAAATGATGAACTCTGCTAATTTTTTTCAAGTATTTGCTAATTTTCACCTCACTTTACAAGGATTGTTCATTTTTAATGCCATATTTCAAGGTTTTTTGGTGAATTTTTTCCTTATTTTTCAAGTATTTTGCTCATTTATTGTCATTTACACATTTTTGTATATTTTATCCTATGAATATTTGAGGTAAAACTGTATTTTGCACCAGTTATTTCCATGTAATTGATAGGATTAGTGGATCAGCAGATATTAAACAGTTTAGATCAGTGGATGGTTTTGGGTCGCAGGCGCGGTTCAGGTCGTCCATCAGAACCTCATGTTTTGTGTCCGTGCAGGCAGTGGACAACAGTCTGTAACTGGAGTGGAAAGCGCCGACGACGCCAACAGTTACTGGCAGATTCGAGGCAAACCCAACCGTCCGTGTCAGCGCGGCGTGGCCATCAAGTGTGGTCAGGCCATCCGCATCACGCCATGAAAACCAGCCGCAACCTGCACACGCACCACTTCAGCTCCCCGCTGGCCAACAACCAGTCAGACCACGCATGCACACGAATCACAGAACCAGTGTCTACATCAGTCGGACTGCACTGGGGTGGACGGGCTCAGCTGTTTGTGACTCCATTTTCACAGTTAGCGGTTCAGTTCGTTAACCCTCTGTTCTCCGCCCACAGAGGTCCTTTCATTTTAATGTCATTTTAGACCTTTGAAAAGAAGCAATCAGTCAAAGTTTATTTATATAGGACTTTACAACAAGACGAAGAAGACAAAAGTGCTTTTACGTCTAAAAGCATGTTAAATTATAAGATAGCACTTTGAATTGTGAATGAATGGTGGTGTATAAATAAATGTGCCTGGCCTTTCCTTTAACCACCAAAGGACGTAATAATAGTAGTAGGTATGTCAAAATGTTTTCATACAGTTTGTTTTTTTAACTTTTTAAAAAATGTTTGTATTTCATCAACTTGAGCCATAAACAGAAATACCAAATACTCAATAACTGTCATGTTTTTAACCCTTTAAATGCCATATTTGTAACATAAACAAACCATTTTTTTTATGCAAAAATCCCCAATTTTTTTTTTCCAATATTCTACACATAAATTGGATTAGTTTTTTTTTTTTTCCTTTTTTCATCCTGGCATATGTCAATGATTAACTGTGGTTAATATACATTATTATTGTTTTGTTCTATGTCAAATGTTAAATGCTAAAATGTATCAGCGTGTATTTTTGTACTCACTTGGTAGAACGGTATTAGTCTAGGAATTTAAACACTGTAAAAAATCTAAATCTGACCAAGTGTATTTTTCTCATTTCTAGTCCAAATATCTCATCACACTTAAAATCAGACAGAATCACCTAAAGAGGAACTGTTCAGTGAGATATAAGAACTGATTTATAGACAATAGATCTGGAAAATCTGATTTCTAGAAATCTGACCAAGAGAATTTTTACTTGTTTCATTGGCAGATTATTTATTCATTTATCTTAATTCGAGATTTTTTTTTGCTCGAATAACCAAAAAATCTTGAATTAAGCCAAAAAAATGTTGCTTAATTTTTTTGCTTAGTTCAAGATTTTTTGGTTTATTCGAGCAAAAAAATCTTGTATTAAGCAAAAAAAAATCTTCAATTAAGCAAAAAAAATCTTGCTTATTTTTTGCTTAATTGAAGATGTTTTCAAATTTTTTGAAATATTTAAATTTTTTTGCTTAATTCCAGATTGTTTGGTTAATTCAAGCAAAAAAAAAAATCTTGAATTAAGCAAATAAAAATCTCCCAATGGAACAAGTGAAAATTCTCTTGGTCAGATTTGTTGAAATCAGATTTTGCAGATCTATTGTCTATAAATCAGTTCTTCTACCTGAACAGTTCCTCTGTAGGTGATTCTGTCTGATTTTAAGTGTGTTCAGATATTTGGACTAGAAATGAGACAACTACACTTGGTCAGATTTAGATTTTTTGCAGTGCATTGTTTATAATGTGCTGATTTTAGTGGATGGGTCAGAATTACAAAAATTTCAAAAACATGAAGACGGACCAATAGAATCGTTTTATGCCAAAAGAATAAAAAAAAGACCAAAAATGGACTTACAAGGTTTCCACCTGACATCGACGATATACTACTAAAGTCCTAGAAAAACTACAGATAAATAGAAAAAACTAACTCTGTACTCCGTCCACGTTCTTCGCAGGAGGTCAGCGCCTTTGGAGAGAACGGCGAGGGCGACGACCTGGACGTGTGGACGGTCCAGTGCGACGGCGTCCACTGGGACGCGACGAGACGGTGCGCTTCAAACACGTGGGCACCGACGTGTTCCTGAGCGTGACGGGGGCAGTACGGCCACCCCATCCGAGGCCAGCGCGAGGTGCACGGCATGAGCGCGCCCAATCACCACAACTGGTGGCGCGCCATGGAGGGCGTGTTCATCCAGCCCAGCGTGGAGCCGCTGCGCCACGACGAGCTCTGACGGGCACGTGATCAGACGCAGTAACGGACACGCCTGTGCGCACAGACTCCGCCTTCACGTTCCTGTGGTCGTTTTATAGCTCGCATTGGACAGAAATGTCGTGTGTGTGTGTGTGTGTGTGTGTGTGTGTGTGTGTGTGTTTGGGCTCCGACGGACGAAGATAATGTGATTTTTTTTTTTTTTTTTTTTTCTACAAGTTTGATTAAATTAAATGAGTTATGGGCTGCATTTACACTATGTGGACAAAAGTAATGGGACACATTAGATTCAGGTGTTTCTTTTCCAACAGGGGTCCGGGATATAAAACTATAATGACTAATGTCAGAATATAGTTTTATATTATGGAATAATATTATTGCATTGGTTAGTTTGGTTTAACCCATAAAGAACTAGTGTGACTTTAGTGTCAGTTTCCGAATTAATTTTTTTCTCTATTTAGGGATTTTTTTTATTCTATTTTAAGATGTCCTGTTCATGAGGATTTAAGATAAAAAACATCAATATTTCCTTAAAGTTTAATGGTAGATTTTTCTTTCTCACTGAGATGTGAAGAAAGTTGTTCAATTTGTTGATTATTTTTTCATTTTTTCATTTTGTTCAGTTTGTTGATTATTTTGCTCATTTTTTATTATTTTGTTCATTTTTGGTAATTTTGTTGACTATTTTGTTCATTTTATTGATTATTTTTCTAAGTTTGTTGATTATTTTGTTTATTTTGCAAATTTTGTGGATTATTTTGCTAATTTCATGATTATTTTGTTCAATTTGTTGATTCTTTTGCCCATTTTTTTTTTTATTGTTTTGTTCATTTTTGTAAATTTTGATTATTGTGTTCAATTTGTTGATTATTTTGTTCAGTTTTTATTATTTTGTTCATTTTTGCTAATTTAGTTGATCATTTGGGTCATTTATGTTCATTTTGTGGATTATTTTGTTAAAAAGAAATATTCATGTTTATAAATATTTTTAGAAGTTTTGATACTTGAGATGTGAAGAAAGTAGACGGTTAGTTTTGGTAGAAAATTATTATTTACAGTCAGAGCAGGAAGAATATTTAGGAAATTTAGAGGTAGAACATGGATAGTCATGGATAAAAAAATAAATCAATGTTGAGAGAATTTTGGAAGCAAAGATAATTTAAACCAAAGTAATGATATTTATCCCATAAAATAAAACGATATTATAACATTAGTTCTTATTGTTTTGTATCCCAGACCCCTGTTAGAAAAGAAACACCTGAACTCATTGTGTCCCATTACTTTTGTCCACATGGTTTATCAAAGGGAAGGCAGTTTCTGTGATAAATAAAGGCTGAGTTTCCTCCCAAACAGAACAGGCCAGTGTTTTACACCCAAATGCAGGTTTGTTTTTTGTGCACAGTCAGTCTTAAGGGTTAGTTTGGATTTTTTTTTTTTTAAAGTGGGTTTGTATGAAGTACTTATTTATAGTCTGTGTATTCCCACCTACTGTACATGTCAGTCTGAACGTCCACAGTTAAGAGGAGCAGATGTTAATGTTCTATTCTACTTCAGATGGAGGCAGAAGCCAAAAAAAAAAAAACATGTATTAAAGCCATATTCAGACCTGGTTTTAACATCTGTCATGAACCAAACCCTGTCCAGGACGTGTGTACATGTAGCCGAGTATCTGGAAAAAAGGATGTTTTCTCATGTTTTTTTGTCTTTAATTCACATGAAAATTCCATTTTATGTCACTAAAAATTATTATTTATGAAAATACTGGTGAAAATAGAGGTTTAGTTTCGATGCTTACGTGTGTTCAAAGGGAAATGGAGTTTAAGGGTCCAGAACAATTCAGTATAAGAGACAGAAAAATGACCAGTGTCCCTGTAAGTCAGCGTGAAGTTGGATCTGAATCAATAACAAGTTGAATGTGTGAGGTCGTCAGGCAGACTGGCAGATTTTTTTTTTTTTGCTTGAATTAAGCAAAAAATCTTGAATTGAGCAAAATATCTGCCAATGGAACAAGTGAAAATGATCTTGGTCAGATTTGTTGAAATCAGATTTTCCAGATCTACTGTCTATAAATCAGTTCTTCTGTCTGACTGAACAGTTCCTCTGTAGGTGATTCTGTCTGATTTTAAGTGTGATGACATATTTGGACTAGAAATGAGACAAATACACTTGGTCAGATTTAGATTTTTTTCCAGTGCATTGTTTATAATGTGCTGATTTTAGTGGATGGATCAGAATTATAAAAATCACAAAAACGTGAAGACTGACCAATAGAATCGTTTTATGCCCAAAAAAAGGGTCATATACTGCAAAAACCTCAATCTGACCAAGTGTACTTTATCAATTCTAGTCCAAATATCTCATCACATTTAAAATCAGACAGAATCACCTACAGAGGAAGTTTTCAGTGAGATATAAGAACTGATTTATTAGACAGTAGATCTGGAAAATCTGATTTCAACAAATCTGACCAAGAGAATTTTCACTTGTCCCATCCATTGGCAGGTTTTTTCTGCTTGAGTTAAGCAAAAAAAAAATCTTGACTCAAGCAAATAAAATCTTGAATAAAGCAAAAAAAAAATTCTTAAATTAAGCAAAAAAAAAAATCTTAAATTAAGCAAAAAAAGAAAAAAAAATTGAATTAAGGAAAAAAATTGAAATAGCAAAAAATTGAATTAAGCAATTAAAAAAAAAATATATAATAATCTTGAATTAAGCAAAATATCTGCCAATGGAACAAGTGAAAATGATCTTGGTCAGATTTGTTGAAATCAGATTTTCCAGATCTATTGTCTATAAATCAGTTCTTCTGTCTGACTGAACAGTTCCTCTGTAGGTGATTCTGTCTGATTTTAAGTGTGATGACATATTTGGACTAGAAATGAGACAAATACACTTGGTCAGATTTAGATTTTTTGCAGTGAAACCTGTTCAGACTGATGGAGAATGTGTTCAGATGTTGGAGCTGATCAGAATTAACAGGATGGATGTTAATGCCAGGTCTGGATAAGGCCTTTAACACATTAAAAATAGATTAGAACCATCATTACACTGTATTTCCAGACTTTGTTACCGTCGAACCCGTAGGTTTCAAACTCATCAGTCCAGTATAATCTCCCACAGACCAGACCCATAAATTAATAACAGTAAAAAAGTTTAATTACATGATGAAAATGTGTACATCTACAAATTATCCTTTTAAAAAATGTGAATAACAATAACAACCTGACAATTCTTGAGAAAAATAGGAGCAATTTTATTAATATTATGCATTTATGCAAGAGGAAAAATTTGGAGTTATTATGTTTTTGGTTCAGTTTGTTTGTTTACACTTTAGCAGCAAAACTATTGGTTGAATTCAGGCCAGATTGGGTTCATAGATTACCAGTGACCCAGAATAGATCTGATTACATTTTGGGAAAAGTACTGTAGGTCGAAGTTCAAATTTTTAATACATTTTTTAAAACAAACTTTTCCCATTTACTTATAATGGGCGAAATTTGTCTACGCTGACAAAAGCACACGCATAGACATGATGACATCAGCTGGATCAACACCAAAATAAGATGTAATATGTGCGAGGGGCGGGGCTTGTTGTGCCTGGCAGTTACTATGGTAACATTTTCTTAATCCAACCCACTGAAGACAAAAGGCCCCGGAACTAAAATGATTTAAACCCTGAAGCATTAAATCACTGACAGAAAAGTGTTCTTTGAAACCGGAGCCTTTTTTGGTCCGTCTGAACAACCAAAAAATAAAGTTTTTTCAAATATCAGTTTCCATGTATGATTTTCAATTTTGTACCATATTTGATACATCAGGTCTCAATGCTCACATATTATTTTTGAACAAACAAAAACACAAACTTGTCTAACAAATTGGTCATTCCTTTTAAAAACTGGCGAAGTTCTGCGTCCTGACAATCTTGTAGATTATCTGTGTATTGCATGTATCTAATTGTATACATCAGGTTTTTGAAGAAAAAAAATATCATGCCGGTTTTGGACCCCAGACCACATGTTTGACCCCCTGGTCTAACCCTTTCTGATGGGGATTTGAAACTATTAAACCACTGTTCATATTCAACTACAGACCAAACAATAGTTTTGTTTTTCCAGGTAAATCTGATACAAACAGCAGCAGTTCAGGAAACAGACCACATTTGTATCTGAGTTGAAGTAAAAAATGAAAAGGTTTAATGAAACTGCAGCGCAATACTTTGTTGATCTGCCTTTTAAAATGACTGTAAATAAAAAGAAATAAAGGAAAAATGACTTCAGCGTCTGCATTGTGTGTTTTTCACATTGAACTGGAAGGATAAAAATAAGTACAACATGAATGATTCCTGATTATAGTGTGTGTAATATGATGATGTAATGACGAACTAAACTAATTCAGACATAAATGCACTATTTTATAGATTTGTTCACAGATATGAACCGTTAATATTGTGTCTATTCATATTTTACGTCTATTTTTATTTTATTCTACTTAGTTCTTTTATTACCTCAGGCTATGGAGGTTATGTTTTCATCAGGGTTTGTCTGTCTGTCTGTTAGCAAGATACACTGTAAAAAAAAAAAAAAAATCTGTAATTTAACAGAATTTTCACTGTTTATTTTACAGATTTTTTCCTGTATTTTTAAGATACAGGAAAATATCAATGAAATGACAAAAACAGACTGTGATTTTACATGTCAAATGGAAAATAACATGAAAAACTGTACTGTGAATAACCGAAAAATTGCAATTTTTTAAAAGAATTTTTTTTTTTTACAGAAAATGCAGATCAAATACATTTGCAAATGTATCGTAATTTCACAAATATTTCTTTTCTATTTATGAGATTAAACTGTTAATTTAAAGTGTAATACTGTAAAAAAAAAAAATAATAATAATAAAACGAGATAAAATTACTGACATTTAACTGTAAAAGAAGTATTTGTTCTGTCAGTTTAACCAGAGTTTGTTCATTGACAAATATCTTGTGTAATTACAGGAGGTTTCACAACAAAAATGCTATATGCTCTCTCTCTCTCTCTCTCTCTCTCTCTCTCTCTCTCTCTCTCTATATATATATATAATATATATATAATATATATATTAGATATATATATATAGATATAATAGATATAATATAGATATCATAGAGAGAGAGAGAGAGAGAGAGAGAGAGATTTATAGGTAATTTGATTGTTTTAACACATGTAAATATTCTTTATTAAACATTAAAAAGTAAAAAAAAAAAAAAAAAAAGCTAAATCTCATGTAAAGTTAGGGCAAAAGACTGTATTTTAATTATGGAAAATTACCATATTTTTATGAGATGGTTATTTTCTGTTATTTAACAGTATTTTTTCGGCACCCCAGCTGCCGGAATAATACTGTTTTTTTTTTTTACTGGTTTTTTTTTTTTTTTTTTTTTAAGTGTAACTCAAAAAGTTATGGAAGGATTTTGATGAAGTTTTCAGGAAATGTAGATACTGGCACAAGGAAGAAATGATTAAATTTCTTTTGAGGGGGGCTGATGTGCCTTGTCGGAGGTATGTGGAGGTCTGAGTGTTTTTCTAGTTTTTTGTAAAATTTTAGATTCTATTTTCTTATTTTACTTTTTAGTTTTTGGCTCTTCTTATTTTCTTACGTATTTGTTTTTTTATTTCTTTTGTTTGCACTGACTGGAGTAGCACTGAACACACAATGACAGTTAAGGCTATTCTATTCTATTCTATTCTATTCTATTCTATTCTATTCTATTCTATCTCTTCTATTCCATTCTATTCTATTCTATCTGTTCTATTCCATTCTATTCTGTTCTATTCCATTCTATTCTATTCTATTCTATCTATTCCATTCTATCTATTCTATTCTATTCTATTCTGTTCTATTCTATTCTATTCTGTTCATGCAGCTTGAGTTTTATGTGACTTTGACATGATTAGTTCAATCTCAGTAATGCTTAAAGTGGTTCTATGTAGTATTACTATTCCAACTCTCACCAGTAGGGGTCAGTCTGGTACCAGAACACACTTAGAACCAAAACCACCAACAAATCCACCCTATGTATTCACAGACTGAGGGTTATTAGATCAGAAACAGAGAAAACTGAAGAAAAAAAAAAGTGACTTTTTCAGTTAAACCTCTTATTAACTGAACATAAACCCAGTGTGTCCATCCACTGTCATTGTTTACTTCTGTTTATTGGGTTTTTAACTTCTTTTCATTGAGTTTTTTTAAACTTCTTTTTAGTGGGTTTTAAACTTACTTTAGTGGGATTTAAACATTTTTATTCAGTTTTTAACTTCTGTTTATTGGGTGTTTCACTTTTTCTGTGGGTTTTAAACCTCTTTTAGTGGGTGTTAAACTTTTTTTATTGGTTTTTAACTCTTTATGTAGGTTTAAACTACTTTTTTGTTGGTTTAAAACTTCAGTTTTTAACTTCTGTTTATTGAGTTTAAACTTTTTTTAGTGGATTTTAAACCTTTTATTGGGGTTTGAACTTTTTTATTGGTTTCTAGGCCTTTTTAGTGGTTTTAAACTTCTTTTTATTGGATTATAACTCTTTTATGGGTTTTAAACTTCTTTTTTATTAGTTTTTAACTCTTTTTATGGGGGTTTAAATTACTTTTTAGTGGGTGTTGCTCTTTTTTTTTTCCTTCATTTTTTTCTGCTCCATTTTCTTTATCATTATGTTCATTTTATTCTTTTTTTTTTTTTTTTTTTTAAATACAGATCCCATTGTATGTTTTTGTTTGTTTGTTTTTGTTTATGTTCTTGATTTGTCCATGAATATTTTTTTTCTTGGTGATTTCATCCATTTTTGTTAATTTTCTCAATTATTTTATTCATTTTCTTCCTCATTACATTTAGTTTTGTTCAGTTCTTGTAAATTTTTCATGTGTATTCATTTCTTGTTAATTTTCTTCATTTGCTATTGTCTATTTTTGTTAACATGGGCAGCATATTTGTACATTTTTAAACATTTTACTGATTTTTATTCATGTCTTGTTCATTTTTGACTAATGAGGCTAACTTTGCAGCGCTAAACTAACACTAATCAGATCCATCAGTACAATTATTATTTATCTACCGCAAAACTCACTGAATGAGACAAAGAATAAAATAAAGGTCACATAATCAGGTGATGATGTTGAATTCTTTCTTACCTTTACTGTTGTCTGATCAGAACTTGAAGCTTCTGCTTTCAGCTCATCCATTGTTTTGTGTTACATTGAAATAATTCCCTCTGGAAACAAATGGACCACGTTTTAACAGGTATTTATTGAGTGATTTAAGTATTTCAACACAAATGTTGTAATGTTACCTCTACCTTTAAGGGGTTTAATAAAAATGTTGCATTAACCGTTTAGGAATTACATGCATTTTAAACATAGTCCCTCCTTTTTCAGACGCTCAACATAATTGGACAAACCATGAGGAATGTTTTTATACTTAAATAAAAATTATTTTTAATCAGAAATGAACATAAAATAAAAAGAAAAGCATTAAATCAACAATAAGAACAAAAACGTCAAATAATCTAGAAAATAATAATTTAAAAAAATTCAGAATATAAGCAAAACTGAATGTAAAATAAAGAAAATAAGTACTCATCAGTGTTTATTATTATTATGTTGTTTTTTTTACAAGATCAAAAATCAAAGAATACATTTTTAAAAGTCAAGAAAATATACAATGGCATGAACAAAAACTGGCAAAATCAAGACATTAATAAGGAATCTAACTTATATATTAACATGAAATGAAGAAAATAAGCAACAAAAAACAAAACTGATCAAGATTAAGGAGTAAATAAAGAGAATTAAAAAAAAATCACCTAATCAAGAAGGTGAACACAAATGAAGTAATAAGAATCAAATCAACAAACTAATTATCAATAAATAGAAAGAAGACACTAAGCGACAAAATGAACAAAACAGGAAGGAAATCAAGAAAATAAAGAAAAAATCACGTATATGAGCAGAAATAAACATATAATGAAGAAAATCATGGAACAAAATTCAATGAGCAAAATAATAAAAAGGAAAAGATAATAAATAAAGAAGATAATTAAGAACAAAGTTAA
This sequence comes from Sphaeramia orbicularis, assembly GCF_902148855.1. Taxonomy (NCBI): domain Eukaryota; kingdom Metazoa; phylum Chordata; class Actinopteri; order Kurtiformes; family Apogonidae; genus Sphaeramia; species Sphaeramia orbicularis. The sequence goes on along the minus strand of NC_043965.1, from coordinate 2,708,888 downwards.
CAAAATGAACATAAAATTTAAAAATTACACCCACAATCAGCAAAAACATAAAAAAAAAACTAATCAGCAAAAATAACTATTGAAAGAACTGATTAAGAAATTTAAGAAAATGTTCAAGTACATGAACAAAATAGATGTTAATTAATCAACAAAATTAACAAAACTGAGTTAATCAAGAGAAATAATCAAGAAAATTAACATAAACATTTTTTAAAAAGCAAGAATTAAATCAAAAAAATAAATAAAGAATATAATCAAGAAAGAGAATACACTTTATCTAAATCTAAAACATGTTCTTTTAAATAAATATGTGTGGATGAAATCTGTAAATGCATTTTTTTCCAGTTGCTGTTACCTGTTCTGTCCAGCAGGTGGAGACAAAACACCAGGAACACATGGTAGAAGGGGACGGACGGCGGCGCGCGGAGCAGGAGGACCTTTATTACCGCGATCATCATCTTCATCATCTTCATCATCATCTTCATCATCTGCTCTGCGGCTCCTGTGAGGTATGTACGAATGTCTGCGGGTTCTGCGGGATTAGAGGGTTTAAAGGAAGGGGAGGAGGAGGAGGAGGAGGAAAAGGGGAGGAGGAGGAGGAGGAGGAGGAGGAGGAGGAGGAGGAGGAGGAGGAGGAGGAAAAGGAGGAGGAGGAGGAGGAGGATGTTCCATGTGGATTCTGCTGTACTGTAAAATGTCAGGTTTGATTCTACATCAGCTCAGACTGGAGGAAAAAAAAGGAAATAATCATCATCATCATCGTCTCAGTCATCAATTTTTGCTTTTTGTTGATTATTTTGCTCATTTTTTTTTTCAATTTGTTGATTATTTTGTTCAATTTGACTAATTTTGTCGATTATTTGGAAATTTTTGCTCATTTTGTTGATTATTTTGCTCATTTTTTTTTCAATTTGTTGATTATTTTGTTCAATTTGACTAATTTTGTCAATTATTTGGAAATTTTTTGCTCATTTTGTTGATTATTTTGTTCATTTTTGCAAATTTTGTGAATTATTTTGTTGAATTTGTTGATTTTGTTGATTTTTTTTATTATTATTTTGTTCGTTTTTTGATTATTTTGTTCATTTTTGCTAATTTTGTTGATTGTTTTGTTAAATTTGTTGGTTATTTGTTCAATTTGTTGATTATGTTGTTCATTTTTTGGATTTTTGTTCATTTTTGCTAAGTTTGTCAATCATTTTGTTCAATTTGTTGGTTATTTTGTTCAATTTGTTGATTATTTTGTTCATTTATGCAAATTTTGAGGATTATTTAGCTAATTTTTGCTAATTTTGTTGATCATAGTGACTTAGGTAATTAAATTGGGGGGGGGGGGGTACCTGTACTTATATGAGGTTAAATGTGATCAGGTGTGGGTGGTATTTAAGGAATTCTTTTTTCCTTGACTTTCCCTCCTTTTTGTGTGGGCGTAGGTGCTCAGCCGTTAGCGTCCAGTAGCAGAGGGTGGGTGGTAGGGGTGGGGGGGTAGGTGGGGGTCTGGGCCTCCCCAGTCCCAGCAGGCAGAGCAGAGGAAATGTAAATGTGACCCCCACCCCCCTTCTCTGAGGAGGAGGAAGTGCTGTGTTGTTGTATCAGCTCCAGCTTCTGCAGTTTCCACAGCCACAGGAAAACTGACGAACGTCCAAATATGAACAAACTCAGGTTAGGTCAGAGGTTAGAGGTCAGAGGTCAGAGTGGGTCCAGTATGATCTGAACTGGGTCAGACCAGTAAAATAATAACACAACCTGGAAACAATGACAACTCCAGACTTATACGTTTAAAATGGGGAAAAAAAGTCAAATTACTGTATGAAAATGTTTACATCCACAAACTATCCTTTAAAAATATGAATAACATGAACAGCTAAATAAAAATAAGTGAAATTTTAACAGTATTCTGCCTCATTTATCATTTCCACATGTACATTATATAACGTACAGATCACAGTGGATCTACAAATACACAAAACATGTAATAACAGGCAGAATATTCATGTAATTTTATGTTTTTTTCAGAGGTCAGAGTGGGTCCATATGATCTGAACTGGGTCAGACCAATAAAACAATAACACAATAACCTGGAAATAATGTCAACTCCAGACTTAAATATTTTACAGTGGAAAAAACAAGAGTCAAATTACTGTATGAAAATGTTTACTTCCACAATTAACCTTTAAAAAATATGATAACAACAAAAATAAGTGCAATTTGACTAATATTATACCTGTGTTATCATTTCCACATGTACATTATAACCTACAGATCACAGTGGATCTACAAACACACAAAACATGTAATAACAGACAGAATTGGTTAAATTACACTTATTTCTCTTAAGACATTTATGGTTCATATTTGTTCAGTTTATTCACATTTTTTGTGAAAGGATAGTTTTTAAATGTGAACATGTTCATGTAATTTTATGTTTTTTTTCAGAGCTCAGTCTAATATGATTCGAACTGCATTGGACCGATAAAATAATAACAGTTACATGTAAATAACGTCAGCTCCAGACTTTTCTAATTTTGTTGATTATTTTGTTAAATTTGTGATTATTTTGTTCATTTTTGCTAATTTTGCTGATTATTTTGTTATTTTTCCTAATTTTGTTGATTTTTTGTTCAATTTGTGGATTATTTTGCTAATATTTGCCAATTTTGTTGATATTTTGTTCATTTTTGCTAATTTTGTTGATTATTTTGTTCAGTTTGTTGATAATTTTGTTCATTTTTTGATTATTTTCCAGTCCAATATGATCTGAACTGGGTCAGACCAATAAAACAATAACACAATAACCTGTAAATAATGACAACTCCAGACTTTTCTTTATGTTTTACAGTGGAAAAAAGTAAAATTACTGCATAAAAATGTTACATCTACAAATTATCCTTTAAAAAAATAAATAACATGAACATCTTAACAAAAATAAGTGAAATTTTAACCGTATTCTGCCTCATTTATCATTTCCACATGTACTTTATAACGTACAGATCACAGTGGATCTACAAATACACCAAACATTTAATAACAGGCAGAATATTTTTTCAGTTTATTCACATTTTTTGTAAAAGGATAGTTTGCAAATGTAAATATTTTCATGTAAATGAACTTTTTTATACAGAAAAACAAAGAGTAAAATGTGCAGTTGTCATTATTTATAGGTTATGATAGTATTTTTTTGGTTCTGACCCACTTTGGATCATATTGGTCTGAATGTGGAACCTGAACTAAAATGATTTTAACTCTATTTATTTTGTTAATATCTTCAGTATAATTTTTTAATTGGACCCGGATTGGACCCTTTTGCGGTCCAGTTTTGGCCCACGGTCTTTATGTTTGTTTGTCATCTATAGTTAATGAGGAAATACACGTCAGAACACAATTAACTGAACTAGCCCAAATACTTTTTTAGCAAAAAAAAAAAAAAAAAAAAAAAGTACCACCTCCCTGGGATCGAAACCTTAAAAAAACACCATATTCTGACTTAACATGTTTATCCTTGACTAGAAACGAATCCACATATCGTAGCATTTTAATGTTTATATTAATATAAAAGACAAGATTTCTAAGAATGACGACCAAACATATATTATTCATGTTGGTTGAATATTTTGAAAGATAGTGTATGCAGCAAAATTAACCAAAAATAAAGAAAATCATTACGAAAATTAAGACAATATTAAAGAATATGAATAGAAATTTGAATAAAATTCAGAAAATGGTCAAAACATGAAGGAAATTAAAGAAAATAAATAAAATAATCAAGGATATGATCAAAACTAAATATATAATGAGGAAAAAAGCAACAAAAAGGAACTAATCCATACATACAGTACAGGCCAAAAGTTTGGACACACCTTCTCATTCTTCGCATTTTCTTTATTTTCATGACTATTTTCATTGTAGATTCTCACTGAAGGCATCAAAACTATGAATGAACACATGTGGAATTATGTACTTAACAAAAAAGTGTGAAATAACTGAAAACATCTCTATATTCTAGTTTCTTCAAAGTAGCCACCCTTAGCTCTGATGACTGTTTTGCACACTCTTGCATTCTCTTGATGAGCTTCCAGGGTAGTCACCTGAAATGGTTTCCTAACAGTCTTGAAGAAGTTCCCACAGATGCTTAGCACTTGTTGGTCCTTTTGCCTTCACTCTGCGGTCCAGCTCACCCCAAACCATCTCGATTGGGTTCAGGTCCGGTGACTGTGGAGGCCAGGTCATCTGGCGCAGCACTCCATCACTCTCCTTCTTGGTCAAATATCCCTCACACAGCCTGGAGGTGTGTTTGGGGTCATTGTCCTGTTGAAACATAAATGATGGTCCAACTAAACGCAGACCGGATGGAATGGCATGTCACTTCAGGATGCTGTGGTAGCCATGCTGATTCAGGTTGCCTTCAATCTTGAATAAATCCCCAACAGCGTCACCAGCAAAGCACCCCCACACCATCACACCTCCCCCTCCATGCTTCACGGTGGGAACCAGGCATGTAGCATCCGATCACCTTTTCTGCGTCGCACAAAGACACGGCGGTTGGATCCAAAGATCTGAAATTTGGACTCATCAGACCAAAGCACAGATTTCCACTGGTCTAAGGTCCATTCCTTGGGTTTCTTGGCCCAAATAAATCTCTTGTGTTTGTTGCCTCTCCTGAGCAGTGGTTTCCTAGCAGCTATTGACCATGAAGCCTGATTCACGCAGTCTCCTCTTAACAGTTGTTGTAGAGATGTGTCTGCTGCTAGAGCTCTGTGTGGTATTCATCTGGTCTCTAATCTGAGCTGCTGTTAATTTGCGATTTCTGAGGCTGGTGACTCAGATGAACTTATCTTCAGCATCAGAGGTGACTCTTGGTCTTCCTTTCCTGGGGCGGTCCTCATGTGAGCCAGTTTCGTTGGAGCGCTTGATGGTTTTTGCGACTGCACTTGGGGACACATTCAAAGTTTTTGAAATTTCTAGACTGACTGACCTTCATTTCTTAAAGTAATGATGGCCACTCGTTTGTCTTTACTTAGCTGATTGGTTCTCGCCATAATATGCATTCTAACAGTTGTCCAATAGGGCTGTCAGCTGTGCATCAACCTGACTTCTGCAACACAACTGATGGTCCCAACCCCATCAATAAGGCAAGAAATTCCACTAAGTAACCCTGACAAGGCACAGCTATGAAGTGGAAACCATTTCAGGTGACTACCTCTGGAAGCTCATCAAGAGAATGCCAAGGGTGTGCAAGGCAGTCATCAGAGCTAAGGGTGGATACTTTGAAGAAACTAGAATATAAGAGATGTTTTCAGTTATTTCACACTTTTTTGTTAAGTACATAATTCCACATGTGTTCATTCATAGTTTTGATGCCTTCAGTGAGAATCTACAATGTAAATAGTCATGAAATAAAGAAAATGCGAAGAATGAGAAGGTGTGTCCAAACTTTTGGCCTGTACTGTATATATAATATATTATATATATTATATATAAAACTGAATAAAACCTTTTAATGAAACTGAAATGAATCAATAAAAATAAAGGATATTATCAGGAATAATCATATCTGATGAGCAATGAAAAGACAAGAAACTGTATTTTACCTCAATTATTTCTATGTATTGATAGAAACAGTGGATAAACAGGTACTAAACGTTTTAAATGAGTAAATGTTTCTAATCAGCGCAGGTCGTTTGTGTTTGATGTTAAAAAGTTACTAAATTAAACCAAATAAATGCACATAAACAGAGTTAAGAGGCTTGGATTTTCATTATCAAACTAAATTCACTATAGATTTAAAGCCATATTTATAATTATCTCAACAAAAATATAATTCTTGTTGGAGTTTTTCACATGCAAACCCAAATCAAATGTCCTGAAACTTCTGGGAATAAACATTTCCATTAGAAATTTAACAGAAATGTTCCTTTGACTTTTCTTTCCTTTCAAATCTGCTGCTTTTTCCTCCTTTTCTTCACATAATGTTCTGAGACTTATCTAAATTGCCCGGCTGCAGGTAACTTCTGTGTTACTTTATCTTATCAGGGGCTTTTATTGCAGCGGGGTAAATGTGTCGGCATGTTTTCAACTGCACATGTATGTTCCTGCAGCTTGATCTTTTACCCACAATGCATTGTTACATAGAAGAACACAAAAAGGACACAGAGAAGCGTCTGAGTTTAATGAGTTTTTATTGAAATCGTCATCATGACAAGGTGAATATCTGGAATAAAGTTAATGTTATTGTTTTTATTACCAAGAATATGAACAGAAATTAACATAAAATGAATAAAGGGGGAAAAAATGACCAAAACATGAAAGAAATCAAGAAAATAAATATAATAATCATGAATATGATCAAAACTAAGCATGAAATGAACAAAATATGGAGAACAAGTATTAAATCAACAAAACAGAAACTGAAGGAATTAATCAAGATAATTACGAAAATATTCAAGGACATCAAAAATTAACAAAAATGAAGGAAGTAAGCAACAAAATTGGCAAAATAGCCTTAAATCAATAAAATGGAGAATTAGGAAACAATAATGAAGAAAAGTAACGTTAATATTCAAACTGAAAATGAAGAGAAATTGAAAGAATTGATTGAGAAAGTTAAGAAAATATTCAAGGATGTTAACAAAAATTAATCTAAAATTATGAAAATATGCAACAAAATTAACCAAAATAACCTTAAATCAACAAAATGAAGAATTAAGATATAATGAAGAAAATTAACATATTAATATTAAAATCAACACAATGAACAGAAATTAAAAGAAGAAAATTAAGGAAATATTCAAGTATGTTAAAAATTAATATAAAATTAAGAAAATAAGCAATGAAATTGACAAACTAGCCTTAAAACAACAAAATGAAAAAGAATTAAGAATTAATAATGAAGAATATTTACATATTAATATTAAAATCAACTAAATGAACAGAAATTGAAACAATCAAGAAAATTAGGAAAATATTCAAGGACGTTAACAAGAATTGATATAAAATTAAGAAAATTTGCAACTAAATAGCCTTAAATCAACAAAATGAAGGAGAATTAATACATAATAATGAAGGAAATTAACATATTAATATTAAAATCAACAAAATGAACAGAAATGGAAAGAATTAATCGAGAAATTAAGAAAATATTCCAAGACATGAACAAAAATGAACATATAATGAAGAAAATATGCAACAAAATAACCTTAAATTAACAAAAGAAGAAGGAGAATTAAGAAAAAATAATGAAGAAAACAAACATTAACATTAAAATCAACAAAATGAACAGAAATGGAGAGAATTAATCAAGAAAATTAATATAAAATTACAAAAATACTTAACAAAATTGACAAAATAGCCTTAAATCAACAAAATGAAGGAGGATTAAGAAATAATAATGAAGAAAATTTACATATCATTTTCAAAATCCACAAAATGAACAGAAATTAAAAGAATTAATCAAGAAAACACTCAAAAAAATATGTGACAAACGAGACAGAGAAGCTTCTGAGTTTAATGGTTTTTATTGCAGTCGTCATGGTAACCAGGTCAATATGTGGAATAAAGGGGGTTAATGTTAGTTGCTTTCGTGGGGGGGGGTCCCATCTGACCGATGCCCTTTCATTATTGCACTGCTAGCTGCATCTCCCACAGTAGTGCAACAGGGAAAGAGTGTCGAGCAGAGAGCGTCCGCAACCAGTCCAGTCCACTTTAGGTCCACTTTAGGTCCACTTTAGGTCCACCCCAGGAGGACGTCCACCTCCACTGGTCTGCCCCCCCCCACCCACAGTGGACCCCCCATCAGTGGGCTTTGCAGGGTTCCTGCAGGTCACCACTGGACTTTTAAACACTTCCAGACCTGTACATGTCCCATCCTGATGCAGAAGTAATGCATCAGATAATTTTTATCAGTGAAAGTGACCTAAAGGAGGGAAAACTAAGGGTTTTTGCAACCAATTTGTAATCCTAGTCTGTAAAGTTTCCCTTTTTTGATCAAATCTGGCCTGAATTACACATTAAATGCTTTTGTTCTTCATATTTAATGACAATTTTAATGAGGAAAACAAAAAAATCATTAGTATTTGTCACAAACTAAATAAATCCTAGAATTTAGTGTGTTTTTTACTGCTGTTAAATGTCAAACTGGATCAATTTGAACCTAAATCAAATGTTAAATTTTAATATTTCTTCCTATTTAATGAGGAAAACCACATAAACAAGGTCACACACACCTTTCTGGATCTAAACTTCATTTTGACGGAATCCAAAGCAGGTAAATTTAGGAGAAAATCATCAGATATTTGTCAAAACAAAAGAAATCCTAGACTTTAATGTGTTTTTCCTGCTGTTAAATGTCAAACTGGATCAATTATGACCTAAATTATACGTAAAATGCTTTTGTTCTTCATATTTAATGACTATTTTAATGCGGAAAACAAAAAAATCATTAGATATTTGTCACAAACAAAATAAATCCTAGAATTGAATGTTTTTCCTGCTGTTAAATGTCAAACTGGATCAATTATGACCTAAATTAAATGCTAAAGGCTTTTCTTCTTCATATTTAATGACTATTTTAATCAGGAAAACAACGTAAACATAAGCTCACACACATATTTTTGGATCTTCCATTTCATTTTATTTTATTTTTAACCCCCCCCATTTACTTATAATGGGCCAAATTTCAAATGTCTATAAAACCGCCAATTTAGTTTCAATTTACTTCAAAGCTGGCACATAAATACTTTTTATGTTTAATAAAAATTGAATATGAATGAAAGAACGGATCGATGCCAAAATAAGACACAACATGAGCGAGGGCAGGGTTTCTTATGCCTGGAACCACTTGCTTAGAGTAGTTTTTATTTATTTTATTGAATCTGTTTTCACTGTGCTCTTATTTTTTATTGTTGTGTTGTAAAGAACTTTGATCAAAAGTGCTATAAATAAAATGTACTATTATTATTATTGTTATTATCAATAAAAATGCAAACTATGAGCATGGAAAAACAGGTTTTTACATAGATTTCTCTGTAAAAAGGTTACATTCAGGTCAAAACCCTGCATGAGGCTGGGATTTTCCTAATACAAAATGCTTTTAATGTGAAATTCCATTCATTACGTAACACTTTCAGCTAATATTCTCTTTTCTCATTGTCAATACTCTGTAGTTTTAGTGATTAAATTTGTTTTTGTGATTTAATCCCATAAAATGACGAATGTATCGACTGGAGGAGTGCAGAAACAACCTGCTTTTCTTTAACGTTTACTTACATGATAGACCCATGACCCGACTTTAAGAGAGACAGTGAAGGCATCATGAGAGGATTTCACAGTAAAAGGCTTTAAACGCTGCAGATCTGAGTCAAAGCTGCGACTATCAGGGTTCGTACACATTTTTCAAGGTCAAATTCAAGCACTTTTCAGGGTCATTTTCACCTCATCACTGCATATACTCAAGATTATTATTTTCACTTTTTATCACAGTTATGTACATTGTATTAGGCTATAAACATGTAAAATTCTGTTTCAAAACTGCAAAAAAGTTTAGGAATTAAAGGAGAACATAAAGTTTTATCCTAAAAAATTCAGACAAACTCACGTTGACACAAAGTTTAAGATAAAAATGTACCTGGATTTGACCTGAAGACACCTGGAAATGTGCTTTTTTGACGTAAAGTTTTTTTTTTTTTTTTATAAATATATCACCTCTATGTAAGCAGAGTCGTCTTGACATCTAGTTCATATTTTATGTAAGTTCTACTTCCTCCCACTCTTCTCAAATGTGCAAGTGAAGTCATGTAATGTGTAAGTTTAGTTTTTCGGGGGGTTTTTGTTTTCTTCCATGACTTCTTACTGTTACCTGTTTTATTTCTAAGGACTAAGTAAGATTACTACAGAAGGGTACTGCATTCACACAAAAAAATTAATTCAGCTCTGTTTTTCTGATTATTTTGTTAATTTGGAAAAACAGAGCCAAATTTAATTTTTTTGTGTGAATGCAAAACGCTTCCGTAGATTACTTTGTCTTGTTGCATATTCGAAATAAACTAAACTAATAAATAAATAAATAAAAATCAGTCACATCACTGAGTTAGAATTGTAGCACTTTCAGTTCAAATTCAAGCATTTTCAGACCTTGAAAAAACATTGAAATTCAAGCCTTTTCCAGGGTTTCAAGCCCCTGTACGAACCAGAATCATATTCAGCGCAGGTCGAAGGTTTTCCACCTGCAGACGGACGCAGATCATCCCTCAGAGTCAAGACCCTATAAGCAATATTGCACTACTGTGTTAAGGCTAGTGAAAGCAGAGGCAATATTGATAGGGTCTCATCTGCAAGGGGGCGGAGTCAACAGCAACACTCCTCCTCCTCCTCCTCCTTCTTCTCCTTCTCAGTGGAAACAGGTAAACAGAGCAGACCTACAAACCCAGAACCATCAGAACCAGGCCTACAGTCCAGATCCTGGACCTCAGATCCACGTAGACCGTCTACTGTCCCACACCAGGTCCTATTTGACCTGAAACATGAAAACAGAAGAACTGGGACTGTAACGTTTATTCTGTCAGTTACATGAACATACAGCCCTTTAACACTGGTTGTATTTCTGTGGCAGCGTTCACACATTTATCACGATCAAATTCAAGCACTTTCAAGCCCTTTTCAGGGTCATTTTCTCCTCATCACTGAAGTCAAACACATATCTACAGGAATATATAGACTTAGGATTTTTTTTTCTGGTGTGACAGGGCAGATCACAAAAATGCTTTATTTTATTTAAGTTTTTTTTTCAAATTATACATTTACACAAACATGTACTTACACATAAGGAATAGGGGTGTAAGAAAATATCAGTTCTGCATTATATCGCGATATTTCATTTCACAGTACTGTATCGACATTAACCCTTTCATGCATGAATTATGACAGCCTTAATCAAGATTTTTTCCCTGAGTGTTTTTATTCCTGGAGGCATTAAAAAAAACAATGCAATTGAAATTGTTTTTATGAACCCATGTTTCATGGAGTTCCAAAAACATCCACTCAGCTGGACGCCATGGATTTAATTTTTGAAGCAAAGAAACGTATTTACTGATAAACTGTGTGAAAACTATGAAAAAGAAAACATTTTTAATGCAGCTAATCTGATGTTTTCTCCCATTTTAACAAACACTAATACTAGTCAATACTCACTTCATGGAAATAATACACAAAAAAAAGTGTTGTTAAAAAAAAAAAAAAAACCCTGTTAATTACAGTTTAATAACAATAACAAGTAATTGATTTACACTCAAACATGTTAGTGCAGATCAGGTTTATCAAGAACAGTAAAGTTACAGTAACAGTATGAATGTCAGTGTATGGGATGATGTATGCGCTGCAAAAATCTAAATCTGACCAAGTGTATTTTTCTCATTTCTAGTCAAAACATCTCATCACACTTAAAATAAGACAGAATCACCTAAAGAGGAAGATTTTTTTTGTTTAATTCAAGCAAAAAAATCTGCAAAAAGGAACAAGTGAAAGTTATCTTACTAAGATGACTTGAAATCAGATTTTGCAGATCTATTGTCTATAAATCAGTTCTTATATCTCACCTAAAAGTTCCTCTGTAGGTGATTATGTCTGATTTTAAGTGTGATGAGATATTTGGACTAGAAATGAGAAAAATACTCTTGGTCAGAGTTAGATTTTTGCAGTGTGAGCGTCCACTGTGTTGGCTGATATGGAACGAAAACAACCAAATCCATGAATATAGAAGAGAACAGCTGGAGAAGAACTGTCCACTGGAGTGAGCACTGGGCATGAAAGGGTTAAAAAGTACCGTATCCAGATTTTTAGGTATTTATTCAAATGCAGATATTGTGGAGATTTATATATATATATATATATATAATTTATTTATTTAACACTCTTTTATTAAATAATGTTAGTTCCTTTGTTGGGATTGAATTCAAATCCTGTTCTGATGTTAGTTCTGAACTAATAGAATCTGAACATTTGAACAGGATCTGAAACTGGAATGTCTGTAAAACAGAATTTCAGTTTGAACACAGGAACATTTTGTGATATAACATTAGTTCCTGTTGTGATCAAATAAAAATGTGTTTAGTATTTGTGCAGATTTCTGCTGTAATTCAATTCTTCTGGGAAATAATAATTTAAAAAAGAAACAAATAAAAAATTGCCTTTAACAGTATCATGATATATCGCGATATATCGTTTGTGATTTGTATCGTATCACCAGATTCTTGCCATTACACGGCCCTAATAAGGAACCACACAGACACAAGACAAAAAAACAAAAAACAAATTATACAACAAACCTACAGAGCTATTAAACACACAAAAACACAAACACACAAAAAAACAACTAAATAATGTTATCCACTCCTCTTTCCAATGCTCAGTGCTGATTCAGAGTTAATTAATGTAAACTAACAACTAATTTCTCCATCAAACGGACATAGGAGACAGCAGGAGAAAAAAGGATTCCATTGTTGATAAAAAAAAAAAAAAAAGTTAATTTGTCCACGAACAGAAAACGTAATTTTCCTACTTTAAAAAGAAAAGTAAATCATGCACCCATTGCATAACAGTGGGTGGAGGAGGTCCTTCTACTGAGAGAGAATCATACGACGGGACAACAGTGGACAAAACTGTAAAAAAATGTTTTTTTTTTCACTTTTTATCACAATGATGTACATGGTATTAGGAATAAATGTCTAAAATTATGTTTCATAAAGCAAAAAGTTTAGCTCAATGCTTTTAATGTGAAATTCCATTTATTACGTAACACTTTCAGCTAATATTCTCTTCTCTCGTCGTCAATACTCTGTAGTTTTAGTGATCAAATTCTGTTTTTGTGATAAAATCCCATAAAACAATGAACGTATCGACTCTGGAGGAGTTAATTATGCAGAAACAACCTGCTTTTCTTTAACGCCTACTTACATAATAGACCCATGACCCAACTTTATGAAGAGACAGTGAAGGCATCATGTGAGGATTTCACAGTAAAAGGCTTTAAACGCTGCAGATCTGAGTCAAAGCTGCGACTATCAGGGTTCGTACACATTTTTCAAGGTCAAATTCAAGCACGTTTCAGGGTCATTTTCACCTCATCACTGTGGTCAAACACATATGCACAGGAATATATTACTCAGGATTATCATTATTTTCACTTTTTATCACAATGATGTACATTGTATTGTGATATAAATGTCTAAAATTATGTTTCATCAAAGCAAAACATTTAGAAATTAAAGGAGAAGACAAAGCTTTATCCAAAAAAAAAAGGGATTCCACTCGGCGTTCTTCAGACACACTCGCACCGACACAAAGACTAAGATACAAATGGACCTGGAGTCGACCTGAGAACACCTAGAAATGTGCTTTTATGACAAAGTTTTATTTTTCTACATGTATCACCTCTGTGTCAGTAATGTTGGCTTGGCGTTTAACCTGGCAGAGTTACAAATAAATAAATAGATAAATCAGAGTTAGAATTACATGCACTTTCGAGCACTGTTCGGGATCATTTTCACCTCATCACTGGAGTCAAATACATATCTACAGGAATATATATACTTAAGATTATTATTTTTTCACTTTTTATCACAGTGATGTACATTGTATTATGCTATAAATGTCTAAAATTATGTTTCATCAAAGCAAAAAGTTTAGAAATTAAAGGAGAACACAAAGTTTTTCCAAAAAATTCAAAGCCACTTGACTTATTGTTTTATTTTTGTACATGTATCACCTCTGTGTAAGTAGTGTTGGCTTGGCATCTAACCTGACAGAGTTTTAATTAAATAAATAAATAAGAGTTAGAATACATGCACTTTCAAGCGCTGGTCAGGGTCATTTTCACCTCATCCCACTGGTCAAACATATATCTACAGGAATGTATATACTCAGGATTATTATTTTTTAGTTTTTATCACAATGATGTACATTGTATTATGCTATAAATGTCTAAAATTATGTTTCATCAAAGCAAAAAGTTTAGAAATTAAAGGAGAACACAAAGTTTTATCCAAAAGAAACCAAAAGTTCTTTCGACACACTGACACCGAGACAAAAACTAAGATAAAAATGTACCTGGAGTCGACCTGAGAACACCTGGAAATGTTCTTTTTGACTTAATATTTTATTTTTTTATTTTTCTACATGTATCACCGCTCTGTAAGTAGTGTTGGCTGGGCATCTAACCTGGCAGAGTTATAAATAAATAAATAAATAACTTTTCAGGCCTTAAAAACACAACATTTTCACGTATTTTCAAGGATTTCAAGCACCGTACAAACCCTGCTGTGGGGTTTATTACATAATTACATTATCACATCACCTTTATTTGAATATTTGAAGCCATTCAACACATTTTTGCGTCATATTCTGTGACTTACGAGGATAACCACACAAAAAGTGCACAGCGTTCTTCATTTTGCATTTTCTAACAAACTCGGCACATTTTAGTGTAAAAACGGTGTCATTCAGGGGGTTTTCATACCTGTCACATGTCAAACTGGATCAAACCTGGTCTAAATTACATGTTAACTGTTGTTTTTCTTCCTATTTAATGAGGATAAGACCAAAGCTCTACAGTGGTACACACGACGGTGGACTGTGAAGCTCAGATCCAGGTAAACACAGGAGACCTACAAACCCAGAAACATCAGAACCGGCCCCGTTCGGTCTCTACAGTCCACATCCTGGACCTCAGATCCACGTAGAACATCTACGGTCACACCACATCATGTCCTATTTTACCTGAAACCGTGAAAACACAAGAACTGGGACTGTACAGTTTTTGTATCACTTTTATATGAACATTTACAGCCGTTTAACACTGTTTCTATTTTTTTGTTTCATATTCTGTGATTTATCATGAGGATAACTGGAAAAAACTGCAGTTTTCTTCATTTTGCATATTTTAGTCTAAAAACTGTTATTTGGGGTGTTTTTATACTTTTTTTCCCCACACGACTGTGGATTTAAAATGAACTTCAGCAGTTTTACAGTTGTGGAAAAAATTATTTAACCATCAAAAGTCATCAAAACAACTGTTATACAATCCAGTACTAACTCCTACACTGTAAAAAAAAAAAACCTGTAATTTAACAGAATTTTCACTGTTTATTTTACAGATTTGTCCTGTATTTTTAAGATACAGGAAAATATCAATGAAATGACAAAAACAGACTGTGATTTTACATGACAAATGTAAAATAACATGAAAAAACTGGAACTGTGAATAACCAGAAAATTGTAATTTCCTAAAACAATTTTTTTCTTTTTTTTTACAGAAAAATACAGTTAAAATACATTTGCAAGTGTATCATAATTTCACAAATATTTCTTTTCTATTTATGAGATTAAACTGTTAATTTAAAGTTTAATACTGTAAAAAAAATAATAATAAAATGAAATAAAATTACTGACAATTAACTGTAAAAGAAGTATTAGTTCTGTCAGTTTAACCACTCTTGTTTGTTAATTGACAAATATCTTGTGTAATTACAGGAGGTTTCACAACAAAAATGTTGAATAAATGTCTTTTTGTGAATGTATAACATGTATAAGCACTGATAAACTGTCCAAATACAGTTTTTATCAGTGGATTGGACAACAGAGGCTCACTGACAATTATTATATATATATAATATATATGTAATTTGATTGTTTTAATACATGTAAATATTTTTCATTAAACATTACAAGTGAAAAAAAAAAAAATTAAGTTTTTATATTTATAGTTTATTATGATAGTATTTTACTGGTCTGACCCACTTTACATGGAACTGACCTAAAATTATTTTGACACCATTAATTGTTAATCTCTTCAGTGTAATTTTTGCATTTCACTAATTCACCCCACGGGCCAGATTGGACCCTCTGGTGGGCTGGATTTGGCCCCCGGGCCGCATGTTTGACACCTGTGTTCTACACCATAAAAACACCCTGCACGACACATTATTTAGACTGACATAAGCTAATTTCCTCCTAAAGTGACATAAAATGTGCAAAAATGAAAGTATTTTTTAAAAATTGTACTCTTTAGTGCAGTTGCTGGTCTTCACTTGAAGTTTACCCGGTAAAATATATTAAATATGAAGAAAAAAAGAATATTAAACACTTAATGAAATGACCAAAATAGTAAAAAGCTATCATTAATATAACATTAAAAGATAAAACATGGAATTGAGTGTTTTTCCTGCTGTTAAATGTCAAAACAATCATATAAATATTAATGATAGTTTTTTTGACAATCTGGACCCAGTTGGACTCACATGATGGGATGTAAAGGTGATCATTTTCGTTAAGAAAGGATAAATCCTGTAAATTTAGTGTGTTTTTACTGCTGTGAAATAACCTGGATTATAAACTGTTGCCTCTTTGGGACATTTACAGATAATAGACTCACTTCATGTCATCATGCTGCAGAAATCCTCCTCATATTTGTGTGTTTTTGTTGCTAAAAAAAAAAAGAAAAAAAAACGCTGTCTGTTCTTAAATTATTTCCCCAGCTTCAGTGTTTCTCATGTGTGCGTTTGCACGCGATCCGCCCGTTTTGTGTTTACTACGGCGCAAATCTTATGAATTAAAGTTTGGAATTTCCTGTGTGACCAGGCGGGTGGAGCGTGCAGAGTTCTGACACTGATACTTGTGAAGTTAATAGGTCTGTTCGGTAGTTTCCCAACCCCCGCCTTCAGCACTTTACTGCAATAACTGGGCAAACAGCTCCGACGGCATTTTACAGGTCAAAGGTCACACCATCTATCTATATCTATCTATCTATCTATCTATCTATCTATCTATCTATCTATCTATCTGTGAAGACTCATCCTAAACAGAACCAGCTTCCTTAGTCTTTATTTCCAGCCGTAGAAACGCTGAACTCTGACCCTCATTAAAAGCAGAGACTTTGGGGACAACAGATGTGATAAATTCCACTGTTCTTTTTTCCTGTTTTGCTCTTTTATGAAATAATCAGAAGCTTCAACACATGCACTCAAACTGATCGCTACAAAAAAAAAAAAATGTTTTTGAGCTAATTTGCCATATTTACACGTTCATAAACCCATTCAAACCCATGCATCCTCCTGTTAACCCTCTGGTATCCAGGTGAACATATTATACACACTTTATACTTCGTGTTATTAAAGGTCAGATTATTTTACACTATTTTTTTTGGTCAGAATTCAAAGTTGTTCATTTTTGTAATATTTTTAAATTCTGGCCCATCCACTAAAATCATCCCATAATAAACAGTGTTAAATTCCTTCTACCAAGTGAGTACAAAATACACACTGACACATTTAACATTTGACCTATAACCAAAAGTAATAATGTTTATTAACTAATGTTGGTGTTAAAAAAAAAAAAAAAAAACTATTCCAATTTTTATTTAGTATACTTAAAAAAGAGAAAGAGAAAACTCCTATGTAAGCATCTGCTTTTATGTCAAATATTTGAGTATAGTTTTAATTTATACAATTTAGATTTTTTTTTACACCTAATATTTGGAACCAATATTCACTTTTAAAGTCGATGAAAAGGTTCGTTAAGCATCTGTGTGTTATTTATGCAATAATTATATACATTTTTCAAATCAGATTTTATATTTTTGTGTTTTTTTTGTCCTTTTGTGTCGATATACTAGGTTAAAGTGAAAAAAATAATAGGCATAGATGAAGGTGTGCTGAAAAAAAAAAGATCCCAAACATGGGAATAGTAAACATTTCTGTATATCGTATATAAAGGCAAAATCAAAAGTGCTCAAAAACGGCCAAAACAGGCTCAGACCACTAAGGGTTAATACATTTGCACTGGACTAAAATGCGTTCATTTTTCATTCATATATGCGGCTCAAACAGGTAGACTAGTGCACCCCAAATGTTTCAACATTAACATTTTAATAGAACATTCTAGTCATTATGGCCTTTAGAGACATGTTTATGTGTGTGTGTGTGTGTGTGGGTGGGGGGGGGGTAGTGCACTTTAAGCCCCTCCCCTTTGGCACCGCCTAAGCTTTTGCCCTAATTTAATTTTTTCCCCTTACATTTACTTTTATACTTTAAAAAGTTTTGAAATAGAGCTGCACAATATATCATTAATGCATCGTCATCGTGAAGTATGTGTGCACAAGAGTCTCATCGCAGGTCCTGCGACGTAGGAGGCAGATGAACTCAATGCGTTCTCATCTAAGGCTACGTTCAGACTGCAGCCAAATGTGGCCCAAATCCGACTTTTTGCCGCCATCTGACCTGTGTCTGGCCTTTTAAAGACAGTCTGAACTGCACAAATCTGATGTTTATTTTACCGGCCGACAGGCTGTTAGCTACTGTCGTCATGCAGCGTCTGTCGTCTGTTACAAAACTTTCAATCGTCGTCTTCTCTGAAACTACAATTCCGATTGACTTCAAACTTGGTATACAGCTTCTTTATGATGATGTCGACAAACGTTAGTGAAATTATTTGGATCTGGATCTGATTCTGGATTTGGTGCCACTTTGAAAAATGTCCCCATTATAAGAGATAGGAAGTGGATGGATGCAGTAACTCAGTAAATAAATGATCTCCAGTGAAATGTCTCCAGTCCAGCCCTAATGGGGAGATGACCCAAACATAATGTCCACATGCTGATCAGGATCTTCTTCTGGATCTGGAAACTTATGGAAAATTTACCATGGGCTCTTATGGGGAAAACATTTCAATCGTCTTTTTCTCTGAAACTCCAGTTCTGATTGACTTCAGACTTGGTCTACAGCTTCTGTATGATGATGTCAACACAAGGGATTGAAATTATTTCCATCTGGATCTGATTCTGGATTTGGTGCGACTTTGAAAAATGTTCCCATTCTAACAGACAGGAAGTGGATTGATCCAATAAATCAGTATCAATGATATCAAGTGTGAATTTGAATTTTTTACAGATCTGATTGAATATGACCAAAACATGGACTATTTCTGTAATAGAATAAATACACAGAACTGGGGGAGAATAAATGGATCTGGATACCTTTCCCAGAGCTTTTCATTTGGCCGGTAAGCTACAGGGCCATTGCTCCTATCTTTTCAAATCCAACCCAGGCCACTTTCATATGTGGTCCTAAATCCGATACATATCGTATATTTTGCAACGCGACGTCAGTCTGAACGGCCAGGTCGCATTTATCCGATTTACGTCATGGAAATGCCAGTACAGCCCGACTGCGACACACTCATGAACAGATACAGGTCGCCGGAGATGAGTGTGTTGTTGTGAGAGTGTTACAGAGAGGCGGTCACAGATACATTTAAACATTGTTCTTGTCATTCGAAAATTATGAATGAAGCCTGTGTGAGTGAAGCCGCTAACATCACTATGGCACCACTCCTGACTCCAACTCCACATCCAAATACAAGTACAACCTGGGAACCTGACACCACTGGGCACAGCCATCCACCAATCACAATCCTTCTTAATCAGTTTCGCTGAAGGAGACCACGCCCCTAACAACACTGGGAAAAAAAGCAATGAACAAGAGAAAATCCCTGAAAACAAAGACTTGGTGCCAAAAGAAAAGCGACATCAGTTATCTGGAATTATTTCAGCTACAAGAAGGATGAAACTGAAACACCTGTTCTGTGTCCACACAACGAGAGGAAACGCAATTAATTTGTTTGACCATTAAAATGCAGTTTTACAGGATAGAATGTATAAAAACTTGAAAAATACTTGAAATATAAGGAAAAATTAACCTAAAACACTGAAATATGGCATAAAAGCGAAGAAATCCTTCTAAAGTGAGGAGAAAATGAGAAAAATACTTGAAAAATTAGCAGAAGTCATCGTTTTATATCATCCAGAACCCTGTATTTATTCCATTAACCCTCAAAAACCAAAACCATCTACTGATCTAAACTGTTTAATACCTGTTGATCCACTAATCCTATCAATACATGGAAATAATAAAATGCAGTTTTACATCAATAATTCATAGGATAAATGTACAAAAACTTGCAAAATGAGAAAAATGAGCAAATACTTGAAAATAAGAAAAAAATGAACCAAAAAACACGAAATGTGGCATTAAAGTGAACAAATCCTTCTAAAATGAGAAGAAAATGAGCAAAATACTTGAAGAATGAGAAGCGTTCATCATTTCATCCCATCCAGAACCCTGTATTTATTCAGTTAACCCTTAAAAACCAAAACCATCTACTGATAAATATGGTGTGATTTACAGATATATTCATTATTATTATATATTACTCGTCTATTTTGTACTAAATAAAAAATGATTCAGTTTCCTGGTGTGTCCACACATACCGCACCATATTTCTTTTAAAACTCTTCTTCTTTTGTTGTAACGTTTGTCAACATTTGCTTTTTTTTTTTTTTTATTCACGTGACTCTAGTTGTGGAAAAAGGTCTTTCCATTGCAGTTTTGTGTTATGCCCAATAAACCACCTCTTGCCAGCGCAAAAACTTGAGTTTTGGCAAAATTGTGGTTTTTCCATTAGGCAAATTTTAAGTGTAAGTTATATTCACGCGATTTGAGGATCAATGGAAAAGCGACTATTGACTGTTATTATTTTCAGTGTAGTTTTTGCACTTTGTAAATTCATCTCGCGGGCCGGTTCTGGCCCACGGGCCTTATGTTTAACACCTCTTATGTTTAGAAATCCCTACTGCTGATATCAGGTCGTTGTTATTCTTGCTAAATTGCTGATCTTAGTTGAACGTTGCTGCTTTCTGTTGCTTTACAGCAGAAAAAATAACCTTTTTATCACAGCTTCATGTTAACACATTCCAGAGTTTTCCCTCGGTGTTTAGATGTCATCAGTGTTCAGGCCTTGCTGCAGACTTTGGTGCATAAACAAAGCAAGAAAATGTTGTTTATCGGTAAAAAAAAAACAAGTGTAAATTGACATATTTTAAACCATAATTATCATCAGACGTGTGCACAAATGTTTGGAAAAGCTAGAGTAGTTAAATAGATTAAATCACCTTAAAACGGAGAAATCATTCGATCTGAGGAGTTATTTGGTTAGTTGTGATGCTCTTCAGCCTTAGAATGGAAAGGAAATCTGCATTATAGGGCTGCAACTCATCGATTAATCGGTTGATTGTTTGGTTGATAAAATGTTGATCAAATATTCAGTGGTTTTTTGCCACAGAAGAGAAGAAAAACTACGAAGCATTCACATATAAGAAGCTGTAATGACACAACTGTTATGTTTTTACACTTCCCAACCGATTATCGTCAGTTAACGCACCAGTTAACAACTTTTGAATCGTTTGATTGTTTGGTTGATAAAATGTTGATCAAATATTCAGTTTTTGCCACAGAAGAGGAGAAAAACTATAAAGCATTCACATAAGAAGCTGTAATTGTATTTTTTTTTTTTTACTCTTTACAACTGATTATCATCAGTTAATGTTAATGTACCAGTCAACTAACTGATTAATTGATTAATCGTTGATTGTTTGGTTATTAAAATGCTGATCAGATATTCTTTTTTTTTCCTACAGATTAGGAGAAAAACTATACAGTATTCTCATATAAGAAGCTGTAATAACACAATTGTTATGTTTTTACTGCTTTCCAACCGATTATTGTCAATTAATGTACCAGTCAACAACTAATCAATCAGTTGATTGATTGGTTGATAAACTGTTGATCAGATATTGTTTGGGGTTTTTTTGCCACAGAAGAGGAAAAAAAACAAAAAAAAAATTCATGTGAGAAGCTGTAATGACACAGTTGTTTCCAATCAATTAGTCAATTATTGCACCAGTCAACAACTAATCAATTAATCGTTTGATTGATAAAATTTTGATCAAATATTCAGGGTTTTTTTGCTACAGAAGAGAAGAAAAACTCTAAAGCATTCACATATAAGAAGCTGTAATGGCACGATTGTTTGTTTTCCAACTGATTAGCGTCAATTAATGCACTAGTCAACAACTAATCGATTAATCGGTTGATTGGTTGATAAAATGTTGATTAGATATTCAGGGGTTTTTTGCCACAGAGAGAGGAGAAAAACTATAAAGTATTCACATATAAGAAGCTGTAATGAACGATTGCTATGTTTTTACTCTTTTCAACTGATTGTCTATTAATTTACCAATTAACAACAATCGATTAATCGTAAATGTGTTAAAGCCAGTGTTCCCACTGATGAGATTTGCTTTGTAGGTAAATTTGGAATCAAATAATGAGGTGTTTTGGTACTTGATGGCGTCTAATCCCGTTAGTAGAAGTTAGCTGGTTTGGATGCATGTTAAGGCGTAAATAATAAAACAAGAGGTTTATTTGGATCTGAACAAATGAATGATGTAAATAAATCAAACCGACACTTAAAATTCAGCAGTCGCAGGTTGGAGAGTCTGGAGTTGAGTGGAAACTAGCAGATGGGTTTATTTCTTATTTAGATGATTATCTCTAAATGTTTTTGACCTGATGAAACTGTTACGAGTTAATTCAACGTCGTGAATAAATGTTCACCGAAAAACTTAAAGAACGGTTATGAATTAGAGTTTAAACAGCAGAAGAGAACGAAAACCTGCAGACGGTTATCCCCAAATCCACCTGGTTCACCATCTAGCGTTGACAGGGGTGTAAGAACATATTGGTTCTGCAATACATCATGATATTTCATTTCACAATACTGTATCGATATTAAAAAGTACTGAATCGATATTTTTAGGTATTTATTCAAATGCAGATATTGTGGAGGTTCATTTTTGGTTTCTTTTGGTTTTTGTTTATTTTTATTTAACACTCTTTTATTAAATAATGTTTGTTCCTTTGTTGGGATTGAACTCAAATCCTGTTCTGATGTTAGTTCTGAACTAATAGAATCTGAACATTTGAACATGATCTGAAACTGGAATGTCTGTAAAACAGAATTACAGTTTGAACATTTTGTGATAGAACATTAGATCCTGTTCTGATCAAATAAAATGTGTTTCTGGTGTAAGTTAATTCTTCCAGGAAATAATCATTTAAAAAAAAGAAACAAAACCAATAAAAAAAAACGGCCTTTTTAACAGTATCATGATATATCGTGATAAATCGTATCGTGATCCTAGTATTGCATCCCCAGATTCTTACCGATACACAGCCCTAATCGCTGATTTACTCTGAGCCTGTTTACGTGACCAGAAAAGTCCGATATGTGGGAGTAATCGGATAATTGGAATAATCAGATCTAATGCATTTACATGCAATAAAAACTGCGATAAGTGAAAAACCCTGGTTTAGTCGTCTTCTGCTGACCTCCGGCTGTGTAACTTCCGTTCTCTGCTGTTCATTGTTTTTCAGGGGTGTCCACAGTTTTCCCACTCACTGCTCAGACAGAAGTGCAGACACTAGGCTTTAAACACACGTCTGTACGAGCTCATGGATCTGCTCACGCTGTTTACTCCAGTGAAAGTGGAAAAGGACTGGTTCAAAACAGGGCTGCACACTGTGCATTCTGTTCTCTGAAACTGTATTTGACACTAATTATGGACACATACTGACATGTTTAGTGGACGACCAGGTAGAAACAGTTCAGGTCTGTGTGGGTTCAGGTCTGTATGGGTTCAGGTCTGTGTGGGTTCAGGTCTGTGTGGGTTCAGGTCTGTGTGGGTTCAGGTCTGTGTGGGTTCAGGTCTGTGTGGGTTCAGGTCTGTGTGGGTTCAGGTCTGTATGGGTTCAGGTCTGTGTGGGTTCAGGTCTGTATGGGTTCAGGTCTGTGTGGGTTCAGGTCTGTGTGGGTTCAGGTCTGTATGGGTTCAGGTCTGTGTGGGTTCAGGTCTGTGTGGGTTCAGGTCTGTATGGGTTCAGGTCTGTGTGGGTTCAGGTCTGTATGGGTTCAGGTCTGTATGGGTTCAGGTCTGTGTGGGTTCAGGTCGTGTGGGTTCAGGTCTGTGTGGGTTCAGGTCTGTGTGGGTTCAGGTCTGTATGGGTTCAGGTCTGTATGGGTTCAGGTCTGTATGGGTTCAGGTCTGTATGGGTTCAGGTCTATGGGTTCAGGTCTGTATGGGTTCAGGTCTGTGTGGGTTCAGGTCTGTATGGGTTCAGGTCTGTGTGGGTTCAGGTCTGTGTGGGTTCAGGTCTGTGTGGGTTCAGGTCTGGTGTTCAGGTCGTGTGGGTTCAGGTCTGTATGGGTTCAGGTCTGTATGGGTTCAGGTCTGTATGGGTTCAGGTCTGTATGGGTTCAGGTCTGTATGGGTTCAGGTCTGTGTGGGTTCAGGTCTGTATGGGTTCAGGTCTGTGTGGGTTCAGGTCTGTGTGGGTTCAGGTCTGTATGGGTTCATGTGGTTCAGGTGTTCATACACCTGCATGTGCATGTGACGGTAGCGGCAGCTGACACCATAAGGACAGCTAGGAACGCCTGGATCCAAGCCCCTCCCCTCCTCCTCACCCCTCTCCTCTTCCTCCCCCTCCTCCTTCTCCTCTTCTCCCCCCTCCTCCTCCCCCCCCCCCCCTCCTCCTCCCCTTCCCCCCCTCCTCCTTCTCCTTTCCCCCTCCCCCTCCTCCTCTTCTCCTCTTCCCCCCTCCCCTCCTCCTCTTCCCCCCTCCTCCTCTCCTCCTTCCTCTTCCCCCCTCCCCCTCCTCCCCCTTCTCCCCCCCCCTACAGTAAACCCAGTCAGCTCTGGTATTTGCCTGCCAGCACAGTGGGACAGACAAGCATCTACACGTTCAGAATCCAAACTCTCCAGACTTTCTTATCATATCCTCATCTCCAGGTTTTTGATCCAGCGCCGTCGTGTTTGATAACATCCCATATTCACACCTGATGGCATCTTCCATCGTTTACACGTGGAGTCGGACAAGGCCGTTCACGCCGCTCTGGAAGCTGTGACCTGTTGTTTATACGCATGTGGAAAACACACCAGTTCACACAACTGTTTTCCAAGAGCTCAGATGTAATATTTACTATAAACCGTTCGACTATAATTAGAGCGAGAGTTGAAAAATGTCATCATGACGCCAAGTTTACTCGAGGAGGTCATGTATACTTTTTATTTATGATTTGATGTGAACCTT
Source organism: Sphaeramia orbicularis (assembly GCF_902148855.1). Lineage (NCBI taxonomy): Eukaryota > Metazoa > Chordata > Actinopteri > Kurtiformes > Apogonidae > Sphaeramia > Sphaeramia orbicularis. The sequence continues at coordinate 2,683,863 of NC_043965.1, read as the reverse complement.
GAGTGGAAAAACATCCCATTTAAGAGCTGAAACTGACCATTTTATGATAAATATGTTAATGTTTTATGTTATGAAGCTGCCTTGAGTATATAAAACTTACATATTTATATTACTTATATATCGTTATGACTATATTAGTTATCACTTTATTATGACTTTATCCTGTGATTATTAAATACTATATATATATAAACTGTGCATAGTTTAATATTATATTATAACTTAATAAGCTACTTATATCATATATTACATTTTAGTAGTAGTAGTATTACATTATATATATTATTATTATTATTATTATATTATTATTACTTTGCCACTTGTTTCGACTTGTAATTTCCAATGTGCATTTTTCACTACTGTTTTTATTGTTATTTTATTACTATTTTCTTGTGGTATTTCTTGTGTATATTTGATGTTTGTGCTGTTGGAACCTCAATTTCCTCAGGGATCAATAAAGTTCCATCTAATGTAATCTAAAAATGTTTAGTTGAGGAAAAATAACGGTAAAAACATTTGTTCCATAACATGTAATGTCATTTTTTGTGAACTTATTCTTGCACAGAACTGTATCATGGCACTGATCTGCCTTGGCGGAGGTCTGAGGTCTTTCTATTTGTGCATGTTTCCCTCTGAACAGCCTTCCTAAATCACAAATATCACCAAACAACAGAGATTATGTTTAGGTTTTTTCCATTTCTGCAATTAGACCCCAAATCCTCCAAAATCTGAACCTGTTGCAATTATATCATATGCAAAGGCTGACTAATTAAATTAACTGTGCAGCTTTAATGTGCATCTAAGGCAGGGGTGTCGGACTCATTTTCTTTCGGGGGCCACATTCAGCCCAGTTTAATCTGAAGTGGGCCGGACCACTACAATGATAGCATGACAGGCAATACATAATGACAACTCCAGATTGTTTTAGCACAAAAAATAACATTCAATTATGCCAGTATTTTTCAGTTTCTATGCTCGTATATCTGGAACAAACTACCAGAAAATCTCAGGTCTGCTGAGAATCTGAGTTCTTTTAAGTCAAGGTTAAAGACTCACCTGTTCACTGCTGCCGCTGACTAAAAGGCTTTTGACTTTTTAAATTTTAGATTCTCTTTTGAAACTCTGCACTGCAACTCCTACTTTAATATGTGTGTTTTGGTTGTTTTTTTTTATTTTATGTGTTGTTTCTTACTTGCTTTTTTAATCACCTTTTACATGTTTCTTTTATACTGTTTTAAATGTGTTTCTTTTTATTTCAGTGTCCTGAGTGAAGCACCTTGAATTGCCTTGTTGCTGAAATGTGCTATACAATAAAACTTGCCTTGCCTATTTACATTTACAAACTATCCAAACAAAAAAGGATGTAAATAACCTGAAAATAAGGACATTTGTTAAGAAATGTAAGAAAAAAATAAAATGTAAAATAAGATAAGAAAAAAATTACAATTTTATAATGTTACACCTCACTTATCATTTATACATATGCATTACAGATCAGATCTACAAAGGCACAAAACATTTAATAACAGGCAGAAAAAAATTGCAGTAAAATTGCCCTTAATTTTCTTCAGACATTTCAGGTTGTTCATATTGTTCAGGTTATTCACATTTTATTATTAAAGGATCGTTTGTAAATGTAAATATTTTCATATAATTTAATTTTTTGCAGTAAATCAAAGAGAAAAAAAATGGTGTTGTCATTATTTATAGGTTATTATGATAGTATTTGCAGTTCCATGCCCTACACACTTGCACTGTGCAAATTCACCAGACTGGAAACTTTGTGGGGCCGGTTTTGGTCCCTGGACCGCATGTTTGACACCTGTGATCTAAGGGATGTAAAATAAAGCTCATTTAACAATAGGCTGAAATAATAACTTGTATCACAGTCACCTTACCCTAACCCTATATTAAAACTGTCCACATTAGCACCTTCATGCAGATTAATCCATCATCATGATTAATGTGATAAAAACTTTAACACGTTTGGGTCCGTTTGTACCGGGCAGAGTTAGCGTTAACGCACATGAACAAATGGTCAGCTGATCCGGTAGTGACGGACAGCAGAACCGACCAATAAAGATGGAGGACGGTAAACAGCACATTGACCCTCTGGATGGAAATATGAGGAGAAAAAAAAACACACAAGACAGAACAGCTGATTACAGCTGAACTGTTGAAACTGTTGAAAGTGTTTAATAAACCTGTTAAGTGCAGATATTTTCCCTTCAGTGGTGAGTCTGTTTGTTCATGGAAAATGAAACCGGATTAACAGAGATGAAAAATGAACTCATTTTTAGCGGTTTACACTGTAGTTATTTATTATTTATTATTTATTGTTGATGTGGAGCAGTAACCGTATTTTGAATTTCCCCTTGAGATTAATTCAACCCACCCACCCACCCACATCCATCATCCATCCATCCATCCATCTGACTTTTTTCATTATTTCGTTCTTTTTGTTGCTTATTTATGTTTATTTTTTTGTTCATTTGTTGCCTACTATGTAAAATTTAGTTCATTTTTCATTTATTTTGTTTATTATCTTGGCTTATTCATGTTTATTTTTGTTAATTTTCTTCTGTCTGTCTGACTTTTTTCATTATTTTGTTCTTTTGATGCTTATTTATGTTTATTTTTGTTCATTTTGTTGCCTATTTTGTAAAATTTTGTTCGTTTTTCATTTATTTTGTTTATTATCTTGTTCTTCTTGTTGCTTATTTGTGTTTATTTGTGTTAATTTTCTTCTGTCTGTCTATCTGTCAGACTTTTTCATTATTTTGTTCTTTTGTTGCTTATTTATTATTTTTTTTCATTTTGTTGCCTATTTTGTAAAATTTTGTTCATTTTTCATTTATTTTATTATCTTGTTCTTTTTGTTGCTTATTTGTGTTTATTTTTGTTAATTTTCTTCCATTCATCCATCCATCCATCCTTAATTGTGATTAATCAAACTTAATCCACAGCAACCCTGTGATTAATCTGAATAAAAATGTACATTGTTTGACAGCACTAATTACATATATATAAATAATCATACTGTTAATCTGACAGTCTTTCACATTTAACGTCTTCTTTATCTCTGACAGTTTTATTCAGATATTGCACATTTATGGAGGCTAAATATATTTTTCTCATAGTAATAGTACTTCATATTTTTTTTATATTTTATGCTCAATTTCTTTTGCGAGCCATCCTTAAATGCCACTTTGTTTTGTTTGTTTTATCTTCTAGTTAATTTTTTCTATTTTTATACATCTTAAATTGTTCATTCAGTGTGGACGGTAAAGTGAGATCTTCTTTGTACTGTACACATGACAACAAAATGCTTTGAATCTAATTTGTCTTCCATCCTTAGGTGTATTTTATTTGTATTTTGTCATTTTACTTTATTTTACTGCTGCGTATTTTGATGCTGTAAATAGATTTGACCCTTTGAAGGCTCTTTCTATATTTTCTCAAATATTTTGCTTTTTTATCCACAAATCTGCCATTAAACGTATCAATACCAACATTTTCACCCTCCCTCAGTGTGTTCAGTAAAAACTAGATGAGCTCATCTGTGCTTAAATACAAGCTTTAAGTCTAAAGCAGCAAAAATAACACAAACACAACCCTTTGAATGTAATTTTTCTTCCATCTTTATGTTTATTTGATATTTTACTGCTGTGTATTTGGGTGCTGTAAATAGATTTGACCCTTTGAAAGCTCTTATTCTGTATTTTCTCAAATATTTTGCTTTTTTAACAACAAATCTTCCGTTAAACGTATCAATACGAACATTTTCACCCTCCCTCAGTGGTTAAATACAAGCTTTAAGTCTAAAGCAGCAAAAATGACACAAACACAATCCTTTGACTCTAATTTTTCTTCTATCTTTAGGTTTATTTTATTTGTATTTTGTCTTTTTACTTAATTTTACTGCTACATATTTTGATGCTGTAAATAGATTTGACCCTTTGAAGGCTCTTATTCTGTATTTTCTCAAATATTTGCTTTTCTAACTACAGATCCTTTGACATAAAACCAGCCGTTAAATGTATCAATACCAACATTTTCACCCTCCCTCAGTGTGTTCAGTAAAACTGGATGAGCTCATCTGTGCTTAAATACAAGCATTAAGTCTAAAGCAGCAAAAATAACAACACAAACACTTCAATAACACACGCATCCCTCTCACTTTCAGGTGGTTTTACCCTTCATTCCATCCCTGGCTGCAACTCTTTTCCCCCTAAAGACACAACAAACAGCGAATTCCACAGTCGCTTGCAAAACAGTGGCTAAATATGACGCTACAGGCTGCGAGGGCGTGCACACACACACACACACACACACACACACACCCAGAGCAGAAGGCGGTAACCGAGGAGGATGAAACCTACCCCCCACCCCCACCCCCTCTTCCCTCAGAGCAGCCCTGCCCTCCACATTCCTCACAAGGAGCCCCATCCCCCCCCCACCCCCCTCCCTCCGACCTGCCCCAAATAGGAAACTTACCCCCTTTTTCCCACCCACACCGTGACTTCTTCAAGCCTGCACACTCAAATTATGCTTTCAAAAGCCGACTGAAAGAAAGAAAGAGAAAGAAAAAGAACGAAAAAAAAAAAAACCATGCAGGCCTGGGCTACACACACACACACACACACACACACACACACTGCACGGCCATAACAAAATGACTGCATCGTTAACCTATAGGCTCCAGCCTTTACAGGGAAGTGGCATTCAGCTGCTCCTTTTAGCCCAGCCTGCTTTTACATGACTACAGAAAAACGTTTAAGGCCTAAAAAACACGCTCACATGTAAACGTCTGCGATTGAGAAGGTGTTTTTTGACAGGGATTTCACTGAGATACTTGTTTTTTTTAGGATAAATAAAAATAACTAACTTCATTTAGCAAAAATGCACATTTCTGCTGCTAAAACTGTATCTGTGAATAAATTACAAACTCCATTCTGACATTTGCAAATTAAATGTTAATGATTACACATTGTAAAAAAAAAAAAAAAACATCTGTAATTTAACAGAATTTTCACTGTTTATTTGACAGATTTTTCCTGTATTTTTAAGATACAGGAAAATATCAATGAAATGACAAAAACAGACTGTGATTTTATATGTCAAATGTAAAATAACATGAAAAAACTGTAACTGTGAATAACCAGAAAATTTCAGTTTTTTTCTTTTTTCACAGAAAAATACAGTTAAAATCCATTTGCAAATGTATCATAATTTCATAAATATTTCTATTTATGAGATTAAACTGTTACTTTAAAGTTTAATACTGTAAAAAAATAAAATAAATAAAACGTGATAAAATTACTGACAATTAATAACAGAAGTATTAGTTCTGTCAGTTGAACCAGACTTGTTTGTTAATTGACAAATATCTTATGTAATTACAGGAGGTTTCACAATAAAAATGTTGAATAAATGTATTTTTGTGAATGTATAACATGTATAAGCACTGATAAACTGTCCAAATACAGTTTTATCAGTGGATTGGACAACTGAGTCTCATTGAAAATTATATTATATATTTATAGGGAATTTGATCATTTTAATACATGTAAATATTCTTTATTAAATATTAAAAAGTAAAAAATATATATGCTAAATCTCATGGAAAGTTAGGGCAAAAAACTGTATTTTAATTATGGAAATTACTGTATGGTGGTTATTTTCCGTTATTTAACAGTATTTTTCGGCACCCTGCTGCTGGAATATTACCAATTTATTTTTTTTTTTTTTTGCTTTTTTTTTTTTTTTACAGTGTAAATTACAAACTCCATTCTGGCATTTGCAAATTAAATGTTAATGATTACACTGGTCTACAGTTTGTTTTTTTTAATTATCTGCTAAATGTTACATATTTTAATAAGATTCACTGGAAAACAAATGACCAAAGTGCTGGTTTGCTTGTTTTCCACATATATGTTGGTTTGTGACATTTAACATAAGTTTATAAAAGTTCCACTGATAGAACCTGTACAGTGAACGTACTGTCATGTGCAGACAGTGTTTTGAAGTAGCTTTAACTCTAAAGCAGTAAAAATAACACAAACATAATCCTTTCAATCAAATTTTTCTTCCATCTTTAGGTTTATTTTATTTGTATTTTGTCATTTTACTTTATTTTACTGCTGCGTATTTTGATTCTGTAAACAGATTGGATCATTTGAAGGCTCTACAACTACAAATCTGCTTCCTTTGACATAAAACCAGCCGTTAAACGTATCAATACCAACATTTTCACCCTCCCTCAGTGTGTTCTTTTACATGACTACATAAAAACGTTAGGGCCTAAAAAACACGCTCACATGTAAACGTCTGAGATTGAGAATGTTTTTTGACAGGGATTTCACTGAGATACTTTTTTTTTTATGATAAATAAAAATAACTAACTTCATTTAGCAAAAATGCACATTTCTGCTGCTAAAACTGTATCTGTGAGTAAATTACAAACTGTATTCTGACATTTGCAAATTAAATGTTAAGGATTACACTGGTCTACAATTTTTATTTTTTTTAATTATCTGCTTCAGAGATTAAATGTGCTAAATGTTACATATTTTAATAAGATTTATTGGAAAATAAATGACAAAGTGCTGGTTTGCTGATGTTTTCAAGGTATCAGATGAAGTGTTATTACACATATATGTTGGTTTATGTACATTTATACATAAGATTTACAAATGTTCCACTGATAGAACCTGTATAGTGAATGTATTGTCATGTGCAGACAGTGTTTTGAAGTAGATATAATATGGATATATGGAATAATGGAATAATGGATAAAATTCCCTTCGTTTTCGTCTTTGTCAATGTCGGACTGATACAAAATCGATTTATTCCGTTCGAGCAATTTTAGCTAGCGGCACCATACGATATTTAATAGCTTGTCACTTGTTGTCACATGTCGTTTAGAGTAGAGCTGAACGATATGGACAAAATTTCATATCTTGATATTCATGCCAGATATCTCGATATCGATACGATATGACTGCGAGTTCAGTGAAAACCAAGCATTTTTCAGAAAAATACAAACATCATAATACAAAAGAATGTGGAAAGTGCAGTTTTATTTAGAAGAACTCACTGCCAGTCATCAACATTAACAGAAAGTTCAAGGGCAATCGTAAAAATGAAATGTGTTGTGACTTCCAGAGCTGTACATGCAGGGCGAGCACAGGGGAAATCTACATCATTTATATCGTTGCTTTTTTGATATTAATTTCTTGAATGTTCAGATCTAGATCTAGATACGATAACGACATATCTTTCAGCCCTAGTTTCCAGTCGTCTTCTGGTCCCCACTCCCTGGAAACACGGAGACTAAAGATGGGAGAAAGCAGCAGAGTCCTGTCTGGGATTTATTTGAATACGACGACAGAGAAGAAGAGAAAAGATATAAAGAAACTAAAATTTTACTATAACTAAACTAAAACTATGCTTTTAGAAAAAAAAAAAAAAACTAACAAAAACTAGCAAACCTGCTGTAAAAACGAATTAAAACGAACTGAATTAGAGAAAAAAAAAAGTCAAAACTAAATAAAACTAAACTAGATGAAAAATCCAAAACTATTATAACCTTGCTCCAATATATGGAAATAAATCAACTAAAATAGATTCAGAGTTATTGTTAAGTAATTAAATGTGAATTTGAAACAAACTCAAAGCATTTACTGCAAATGATTGAACAGCAGCACTTTCCTCTGTCTAACCAAATGTGTTAAAAAGTTGGGAAAGTTGACCTCAAAGCATGTTACTTAATCTGACACGTGGTGTGCAATGCAAACCAAAGACAGCCTCTGAGGTTCTCTGAACAAAATGTTCTTTTTTTTTTTGGGAGGTGTGGTCCAGGAGGCCTATATCTCCCAGGGTAAAAAAAAAACCCACATCCATGTACATATGGAGCCTAATAATGCAGCATGGGTGAACAGAAAAGCCACCACACTCTTCCTGTCATCTGGGACCTTGCTCTGAGCCGGACCGGGTCCCAAACTGTGGACTGAGGACCTCCAACGGCCCACGGGGGGCCTCTGAACGGGTCCAGATAAAGACTACAAGGAAACCTCTGCAGTGACCAAATCTGTGCATCTGTACGTCTGAGCTCTGCAGAACCAAAACAGCCAAACACCAGGGTTTACACATGCATTCCAATGGGATTTAGGTTTTTAAAGCGACGTTTTAATCGTTTTTTGCTTTAAAACAGGAGGCAAAACGCAAATAAAGATTATAACTAGGGGTGTTAGAAAATATCAGTTCTGCAATATATTGCGATATTTCGTTTCACAATACTGCATCGATTTTTTAGGTATTTATTCAAATGCAGACATGGTGGAGGTTCACTTTTCTTTTTTGGTTTTCTTTATTGTTTATATCTTATTTATTATTGTTTAACACTGTTTCATTAAATAATGGTTATTCGAAGCATCCTAAAAGCACTTTTCCTGCTGAGAGGCAGATGGTAGTTCCTCTGTTGGGATCGCACAAAAATCCTGTTCTGATGTTAGTTCTGAACTAATAGAATATGAACATTTGAACAGGATCTGAAACTGGAATGTCTGTAAAACACAATTTCAGTTTGAACACAGGAACATTTTGTGATAGAACATAGATCCTGTTGGGATCAAATAAAAATGTGTTCAGTATTTGTACATATATTATCAAGAAAACATGTTAAATGGACAGATACCAGCTCTGAAATTAAACTATGAGTATTTTTTTGTTATCATATTTGTCCAAACAAATGTAGGTGTATGAGTATGTATATATAGTATATGATGGTATATGTAGATAGATAGATAGATAGCGATAGATAGACAGATAGACAGATAGATAGATAGATAGATAGATAGATAGATAGATAGATAGATAGATAGATAGATAGTAGATAGATAGATAGATAGATAGATAGATAGATGTGTACCTATATGGGTGTATATATGTCTGTATGTATGTATATGTGTATGTATTTGTATATATGTACATACTGTTGGTTTAGACAAAGGGGTCAGAGCTAAAAACTCTGCTTCTTCTCACTCCTTTTCAAATATGACTTTTATTCTTTTTCTTTTTATGTGTATCATTTTTTATGTTCCTTGAATTTCCATGTCTATATTATGTTGTGCAAAGAAGTCAGTTAGTAGCAATCAGGAAGCTCGCATCATTCCATATTCCAAAAATCAATAAACTAGAAAAGCACTCAGAGAGCGCAGACCTCTGCCAAGGCAGATCTGCCCCCCGATCACCACCAAAATTAAATCATTCTTCCTTGTGCCAGTATCAACATTTCCTGAAAATTTCATGAAAATCCGTCCATAACTTTTTAAGTTATCTTGCTAACAAACAAACAAACAAGCAAAACACAAAGCAAAGCGATCACAACACCTCCTGGCGGAGGTATAAAAAAAAAACAAACCAGTGTTCAGAACACAACCTCCGCCAAGCCCCCTGAACAGTGTGCATGTGTGGATCAACTATTTCTGTTTAAATTCAACAGTTTCCAGGTTGTTCCATACAGCAGAAAAAGCTGAAGCTCCAGTCCATGTGTCTGTCCAATTAGATTCAATTCACATCAGTATTTGTTGAGTTCTAATTTTAAATGTGTGGGAAATGGGATTTTCAGTGTTTAATGTAAATGTCCACAGAGTCCACATTCCACAGTGGGATGTGGACAATTTTGTGTCAGATAAAAGACATTGTTTCTAAGCTACAGGTGGATCCAATTGGAGGCTAATCGGAGTTGTTTGATTTTTTTTATGAATTTTCGAAAATGCTCAATGATGAGAGATGGAAAATTGTAGATGTTGTGACCTTACTGTGGACCTTGAACTTTGGCCTACTGGGACCAAAATGGAATGGGTTTGGTCCCAGGGCCTAGGCCTATCTGTGGGGAAGATTTGGGAAAGATGGGTGGAAGAGTTTTCCCCTAAAGTTGCTAACAAACAAACAAACAACAAACAAACACACAAAGCAAAGTGAACACAGTACCTCCTGGCGGAGGGTAGAAATGTTAAAAAATAACTAAATGCAGGTATTATCAGCTGCTGCTCCTTAAACGAACACCTTGGCGACATAAAAGAAAACGGAATTCTGGGATTTTTTCCTTCTTTTTTTTTTTCCCATGCCACGCCAACTGACACCAGCCCAGCGCAGACCAGCTGTGGTAAAAAATGGCTCCAGTCTGCTCTGAACCTATGGCCTGATCTGACTGTGTGTGTGTGTGTTGTGTGTGTGGTGTGTGGTGTGTGTGTGTGTAGGGTGGAGATGGGAGTTGGGGGGGGGGGGGGGGGGTGCTGTCCCTCCATAGCTTCTATTTTTTTCCCCACATCCATCCTGTGGCTGCACGCCGGCTGTGATATAGGGCGAAGGCCGAATGCTATGACAATACTAGTGCACTGCTTAGCGGATGGTACAGTAGTGCAACATCGTCAAAGCAGCTGACCTCTGCAGGCTGGGACACACACCGACACACAGCATGGGGGGTGGGGGGGGTGGGGGGGTGGTGGGGGGGGGTGGGGGGGGTTGCATGTATTCAGAGGACATTACGCTCACATTCAACTTCCTGGAGACTTGCTTTCACCTCAACTGGGGATGTAACCATATGAACATTTAATATCACGGGTATTGTGACCAAAATGATTCACGGTTATCATTATTATCGCGGTATTGTTGAAATTGTGCTCAAAATGTTCAAAAAAGTAACTAATACACTGAAATAATTTAACCATGTTGTATTATGAAACAAAAAAAAAACAACAACAAAAAAATCTAATGAAATAATCGGTACAACACACGTTCTGTTTGCAGAAACATCCAATATTAACCCTTAGGGCAGTGCTTTCCAACCTTTTTTGTCTCGTGACCCCATTTTAACATCACAAATTTCTGGTGACCCCAGACATTCAAAACAGACTTTGTTTTTGGGCTAAAATTAATTTGAATTTGATCATGTAATAGTTTGCTATATAATGTTGCAAATAAATGTTAATTTTAGACAACATTTAGACTATGTAATGTTAATTTTTATTAGTAAATTTTAATTTTTAATTTTTAATTTTTTTTTTTTACAAATTATTAGAAATTTCAGGCGACCCCAGACATTCAAAATGGAGACATTTTATTTGCTAAAATTAATTTGGTTTTGATCATGTAATAGTTTGCTATAACATGTTGCAAATAAACGTTCATTTTAGGCAACATTTAGGCTATATAATGTACATTTTTATTTGTAAGTTTTAATGTTTTATCATTTACTGAAATTCCAGGCGACCCCATGTGGGGTCCCGACCCCAAGGTTGAAAAACACTGCCTTTGTGGTCTGAGCCTATTTTGGCCGTTCTTCAGTCCTTTCGATTTTGCCTTTCTATACGATATAAACAAATGTTTACTACCCATGTTTGGGATCTTTTTTTTTTCAGCACAACATCTATATCATCTGTCTATTATTTTTTTCACTTTAACCTACTATAAAAACACAAAAGGCCAAAAAACACACAAAAATATATAAATCCGATTTGAAAAATGTCTATATTTATTGCATAAATAACACAGATGCTTAATGAACCTTTTCAAAGACTTTAAAAGTGAATATTGGTTCCAAATATTAGGTATAGAAAATTAAAATTATAATAAATAAAACTATACTCAAATATTTGACATAAAAGCAGATCTTTACATAGGCGTTTTTTCTCTAAAAGTGCAGTAATCAAACACAGTTATCATGAGAATTAGAATTTAAACGGTGATACTAACCGTCTGCAATTTTACCGCAGTTTATCATTACACCAGTAATCCTTACATCCCTAACCTCAACCACATCACAGAAAAAGGAGGGGGGGGGCGGGGGTGTCGATCCATTACCTCACCTGGTGTTGGTGTTTTTTAGGATTACTGCTTTGAAACCTGATTAAATAAATACAACTAAAATCAGCTCAACACCATCAGATCAGACTGTATTTGTATTTATGTTCCTGTATAAAAACTTCAGGGAGCCGTTTTGTTTATTTATGCATCACATTTTCTTTTTTTAATTCCTTCAGCTATCACACTTTTAAACTCTGACAGAAGCTATTTTAGTCATTTTATATGATTTTTTTTTTCTTTTTTTAAATATTAGCAGAACCAATAGGGTCTTTTAGTCTTTTAGACTGCATTGGTATTTATTGATTAATTATTGTTGATTATTTAAATGCATTTATTCATAGTTGCTTTCAATAATTCTGTATTTGTGCACTGATTTATTTATGGTTGTCACTTTGCACTGTGGATGTGGGCTGATGTCTGTGGTGAGCTGCAAATGAATTGCCCGTATGGGATAAATAAAGTTTTCTGAATTTTCAGTCATAAGAAAAGCTGCTGCTGGTGGAATTTTTAGAATAATGTTAAAGAAGTTGACTTAATGTACCATATCTAAAACCTATCGCAGCTAAAAGGGTTTGTTACAGCTTCTTGTTGTCATGATTTGTTGTAAAACTACACTGCAAATAAGGACTAACATTTGGAATTTTTGTCTTTAAAGATCATTATTTTAGATTTATTTACTTATTGACACTTGATCTTGTTTAGATTATTGACTGTTCCAAGTATTTTCCTCTTGACCGACTCCATTTAGATTTTACCACTAATTTAAGCAAGATTATAATAAAACCAGCTCCATTGTTGTAAATGAATATGGAGGAACAGGAACGGACACTCAACACATTTTGGACTGGTTTATGCAGTTTTAACCATAAAATACAAATATGGAGTCATTCCATCTTCATGAAACCATGTGTGATATGAAACTGTTTGAAGACCCAACTCTGCAGAGAACACCTCCTGTTATAGCACGTTCAACTGTTCCATTTGAAACTATTATTATGTTTATTCTATTGCCTTACTTGGTATTGTTATTTATACTCCTGTGTTTAATGTCTTTTTAATTTAGTCTTGTATTTAATTCTATCATTTTGCTTTTTTATTCTTCTGTGCGACACTGTTTTTTGTTTTTGTTTTTTTAATTGTACGGCTGTTTTATGTCTTTTTAATCTATTCTTGTATTCTTTTATTTTGGTTTTATTATTCTTCTGTACAACATTTTGGTCCACTGTGGTTATTTTAAAGTGCTTTACAAAAGAAATTACAGAGAGAGCTTAATTGTTAATCTTCCCCTGTAAGTCGCTTTGGAAAAAAAGCATCTGTCAAATGCATAAATGTAAATATGTGTGTATACAAATAAACGCCATAGATTTAAAGAGTTCTTACTATGAAGACTTGAGATGAGTATATTCTGCTTAAAATAACAATTGTATCATTGTATAATCCTTACATAATATTTTCTTATTTTAAGAAAACTTAAGTGTAATTTTCTTCCTGCACTGGCTGACAATTTTACTTCAAATAAGACATTTTAAACCCAATAATGAGTTTAATTTCTTATTTTTGAACAGGCCTTTTTTTGCAGTGTACAAATCCTAAGAAGCTCTGTGTTGAATTTCACACCAAGACTTTAATATTTACTGAAAACAGGACAAATATCATTAGAATAGAGGTAGACAACAATAATAATCCCTGTATAGGTCTGTTCTTTTACATTTAGGGGTTATTTTATTCACATTCTTCAAACCACTTCTTTACCTCATATCATACTGTGATATTGCACAATATATAATTATTCTGATATTCCACCTCTAGTTTCTGAGCATAAAGAAGATTTTACCAACTGTTCCTTTTGTTAAAGGAGGCTGATTGCTCCCATTTTCGTTATTTTTGAATTAATTTAGTGAAAATGACATAAATAGCACTAAATGACAAAATCAGAGACCATGGGTGTCATCATGTTTTTACACCTTTTACATTTTGATATTGTTATGATTAATTTAAGCCTATTTTTATTTGGATTGTAATCATTTTCCTTTCTTTCTTTTACTGCATATGTTTTGCTTTTATTTATTTGTAACGTATCACCTAAAAGCTCTGTGTTGGAATTTCACACCAAGACTTTAATATTTACTGAAAACAGGATAATATCATTAGGACAGAGCTAGACAACAATAATAATCACTGTATGTGTCTACTCTTATGTGTTGTTCACATTCTTAGTTCAAACCACTTCTTTACCTCATAGACATACTGTGATATTACACATATATATAATTATTCTGAATATTCCACCTCTAGTTTCTGGAGCATAAAGAAGATTTTACCAACTTTCCTTTGTTAAAGGAGGCTGATTGCTCCCATTTTCATTATTTTCGACTTAATTTAGTGCAAATGACATAATAAGCACTAAATTGACAAAAATCAGAGACCATGGGTGTCATCAGGTTGTTACATCTTTTACATTTTGATATTGTTAAGAATAATTTAAGCCTATTTTAATCCCTTTTAAAAACTCATTTATTTAATGTTTAATCTAATGTTTACCTGTTTATATCCATATACCTGCCTTTTGCACCTGCTTTGTAATCTGTTTTTAATATGTCTGGTTTCTGTTTTTTATCTGCTGCATGTAAAGTGTCTTTGAGTTCTAGGAAAAAGCGCTACATAAATAAAAATGTATAATTATTATTATTATTATTATTATTATTATAAATTTGGACTGTAATCATTTCCTTTTTTTCTTTCTTTCTTTCTTTCTTTTACTCGCATATGATTTTGCTTTTATTTATTTGTAACGTATCAGTGTAAATGTTGCTTTTTTTTTTTGTTTTTTTTACATGTTTAATCTAAATGTGGATTTTTCCTGATTAAAAATAAAGGATATAATAGATAAATGTTTCTTCAGGTTTCAGCCAAGACCAAAAACCTGTCACCTCTAGGTATTTGTAATAGTAGTAGTAGTAGTTTATTCGAGCACATAGAATCATCAGATAACAAGAATCATACAACATGGTCAAAAATGAATAAATAAATAAATAAAATTGTCTGCACTCGAAAAGGAGTGGGCAGAAGTATCACTTATTGACTCCACCCCCTTTTACAAACTATAATCAAACCTAGATCCGCTTCCTTTGCTTTGTTAACACACATTTTCCTCTGTATATTTTTACAAAACACAAACCATTCACAGACACTTTTTTAGGTCACTCACACACAATCAGATTTACATTATCAACCGTTTTAATATAAACTATAATATTTATATGCACTTTAAATAGTTATTCCAAATACAATGATCAATAAATGTGATAATATCTTAATTATCATGATAATAATTAACTACAATAATATCTTATTTTATGTGTACTTCTATAATGTTCTATATTTGTTATTATAGTGGATTTACCAGCCTTTTAAAAATGCACAAATTGAAGAAGGCATTTTTAAGTTTTGCTCCAATGCTTATATATATAGATACATATTTGTTTTGTATTTTTAACTCAACTCTTCAGATTCCGTGTTTGAAGTCACGTGGGTGTGGCGTTTTTGCGCACACAAAGTGGCCGCAGAGGCTGGGTTTTCTGTCCCCATTACGCGCCCTTAAAGCGGCCATCTGCGCATGTGCACAGAGACAGGCATCCCATTCCTATACATGCAGAGCACCACGAGACAGACGCACGACGACGCCGTGACGTGTCTGAATACATTACAAAGCTATGACACAGCCGTGGGAAGGAAGGAAGGAAGCTCCATTTAACCGAAACACGGACACACAAACGCACCATTCTGTATGTTATAGAAGGGGGGGGGGTCTGATCTGATGTGTAAGTTGAGGAAGTGAGAGGCTGGGGGGGGGCGAGGAGGAGGGAGGAAGAAGAAGAGGTAGTGGGGTGGGGGGAGGTGGGGTGGGGGTGGGTGGGTTTGTCAGCCAATGCCCTTTAATATTGCACTGCTCATACTATTTCACAGTAGTACAACAGAAAAAGGGCTTTGGACAACAGTATACTCCAGGCCCGTTCACATTCTATTGAAACCCCCCTGCGTGCAATCCAGTCAGATTAGACCAAACTATGTGGACAGCACGAGACGATGAGAGGTGGGGGGGTGGGGGGGGGGCACGTACAATACATATACATATGTGAAGAAGACACGAACACTATTAACATGTAAGTGCGTGATATGCAAAGAAGCAGCAGCCGTGTGAAACAACCGAACAGGCTTAATGATAGGAAGAGGTTTCCAACACAATACAAGAAGAAGAAGAAGAAGAGGGGGGGGGGGGTAGTATAATAAAGTATGCAAATTGGACAGTTTATTGTAAAGATGTGCAGGTTGACTTCCAATAGTTTCCAAATAAACATGTCACAGGCTTGTGTTGGTGGGAAACATGACTCCCTGTTTTTTGTGGGGTTTTTTGTTTTGTTTGGTTTTTTGTTGGGTTTTTTTTGAAGCTGGGTCGTCTTTCCTGTCGGCTATAGGATATCATTTAGTCTTTAGTTCCGGACCAGCATTAGGCTCTAAGGAAAAACAGAATCCAAAAGAAGAAGAAGACGAAGAAGAAGAGAAGAAGAAGCGTTACTATATGACTGCGGCCATCACACACACACACACTCACACACACCCACACACTCACACACACACACACACACACACACAAACAGGACTTGGCCTGAGGAAACGAGGGTTGGAGAACACTATATAGGGCAAAGAGCACATTCCGCGATACAATAAACCTTCATTTAATACCTACTATTCCTGTCTGTTTGGCCAAAGTGGCAATCATAAACCCTCCTCGTTTAAGGAAAGGGGCGGGGGGGGGGTGGGGGGGGGCGCTAAGGGGGGCTTTATGTGTGTGTATGTGTGTGTGTACATATACATATATATATATATATATATATATATAATATATTATATATATGTATGTATGTAGGTATGGAGGTATGTATGTATGTATGTCTGTGTTTTTTTTAATATTATTATTATATATTATTATAATTATTATTATTAGTATTATTATTATTAATTTTTTAATGTGAAAGAAAAGTTTACACTCAGGCAAACCATACATTAGTGCAGCTTCGGTAAGAACCCAAACGCAACAAAAAAGCACAAATATGTCCAGTTTTTGTTTTTTATCCTAACTCTGTGTGACTTGTTGAACCCCCCCCCCAATCCCACCCCCTACCCCACCGCCTCTGTAGTATTTGCCCCATATGTCTAAATATTAAGGTATTTGAAATGCTGCAGCCACACATTCCTTCAGCACAAACCGCAACTTATAAACATAAGGACATGGAGGTTTGTAAGGGGTGGGGGCAACACTGGACCTTTGTGTCATTTGAACACACCAACCCCCCCCCCCCCCCTTCTCTCCATCATACCACTAATAGGTTTTCTTCGACTCTCACCACAAACACTTTTTACGCGGAATAACGCAGACACGTCCAGCCCATGCACGCACCATCTGGGTCAGTGGTTGTGTTTGTTCCACTGTGTTCTGTAGTGGGGAGTGGGTACATGAGCCTGTCCACGGCTAAACACAAGCCCGTGACCTGTAAATCTGAGACATTCACTCCTAAATTGCCTGCTTATCTGCCTCTATAATTAAAGCCTTTTTTTTTTTTTGGTTTGGCATGCAGGGGCCGATCAAAGCCCCCCCTGGCGGACCCCTGGCTGTCCCCCGGACCCTAGTTTGGCAACCCACCACTTATTTATTACTTTGGATATTTTCAGTTTGCAGCAGGAATATCACCTGCACGGGCACGCACCTGTCAATCACTCACTGCCCTCACGTGTACGCGCGGGCTCTGTCTTCACCCCTCTCTCTCTCTCTCTCTCTCTCTCTCTCTCTCTCTCTCTCTCTCTCTTTCGTTCTCTGTTTTCACGCACGCGCACACACGCACACACAATAGCTGCGATACAGTAAAAGCTACAACAGCCCCCCCACCCCACCCCCAACCCCCACCCCAGTGTCCAATCAAACCTACCGACATCCACGTTCTGTCCCCCAGCTCCAGGCCGTTTTGCGCCCCCGCAGCTGCAGCACCGGCGGCGGAGGTTCTGGTGTGAACGGTACCTGGCAGAGCAGAGGCAGGGTCGGTCCGAACACACACACACACACACACACACACACACACAACACAGAGGAAGCAGAAACGGGAGCGAAGTGGCCACTTTAACCGGAGGATAAACGTCCAGGGCCGTTACCGTCCATCTGCCGCGGGTACGTCCGTTTCACGCGCGCTAACGGTCCGTGCGCCATGACGGCTCTTCGGTTCTAAAAAGGAGGATTTCGTCTATTGGCAACCCTCACGGCCTCCCAGCTCCGGACTCCATCTTTGACTAGTTGACATTCAGCTCTTGGCCGAGACAAAATTCCTTATTTGCATGCCACGCTCTCATTGGTGCGTTTCTGCGCTTGTCTTTGCGCTCATTGGTTTAAAATTTATCTCTCACATTCGGGATTGGTCGCATACCAAGGGGACGTCATTGTATAGTTAATTTTAACAATGAACACAAATTCTCTCTTCCATTCACAATTTTGTCATTACCCCGCCTTTGCGGCGCTACACGAACTTATTGTTGCTTTAAAGAAACGGGGGGAAAAAATCTGTCATTTTATCTCCTTTTGCGGTGAATCACAGTTGTTGTTGTTGTTTTTTTTTTTTTCAGATTACATGTTCCAAATCTGAAGCACCACCAGAGTTTGACACGGTCTGCTGCTGTTGGGCACACACATTCAACCAGTTTCTTCTTCATTGTTACTTTGGAACAAAATGACCCCCCCCCCCACCAACACCACCACCTCCCTTTTCTCTCCAAAAACAAAAAACGCGTAAAAAAGCGCACAGCCAAACCCGTGCGTCGCCGATGCCAAAGGAGCGCACACTCGTGACGTAACGTTGCTGCTGTAACATGAGTGAAAGTTACACGTTAAAGAGTGAAAAGCTGGAGGGGGGGTGTGGGGGTGGTGCAGAGGTCGGCAGCAGCAGAGCCGGGTGGGAAAAGGTTAAAGGCGACGGGGGGATTCGCTGGAGGTGCTGCGGGTCGACGCTTGGAGGAGGGCAGCGGCCTGTGAAATCTGGCATTCTTGACCAATGGAGCTGAAATAATTGCATTGTCCGTTTGGAAAACACCCGCCTCTACAACAGCATGCCCTTCCCTCCGGTACCGGGCGGACGGACGGTGATGCGGGGTGGGGGGGTGGGTTCCAACCCGGAGCCGCACAGAGTCCACTTTGACGCACAGAACCGGACTCTGGAGGTTACAGTAAACACTATCTGTACTCCATTATTTAGACTATGACAGTAAAGCTGCTGAAGTCAAATGCATATTTGTGTTCAAAGACTGGTACAGATTCGCATACTTCATACTTGTACTTTATTCTGTACTTTATTTACACATAAAAACCCCATATGAGTTCATCTAGTTCTGTAATTCAACTAGAGCAGGGCTGTCCAAGTCATTTATTCCTTTTAGTTCAGTGGCCACATTCACCCCAATATGATCTAAAGTGGGCCAGAGCAGGGAAATAAGAACAGTGGAAAAAGCACAATTACAGTATGGTACTGTTTACGTCGACAAAGTTTCCTTAAAAAGCTGAATAACATGAATAGCTTGAAATGTCCTCAGAAAAACTCACATTTACACGTGTACATTATAACTTACAGATCACAGCAGATCTACAAATACACAAAATATTTAGTAATTTTGAGAAATTTGAGAAACATGAACACAATTAACAGAAAAAAATCACAAAACAAACAATGACTATGATCAAATGCAGCAATAACAACAACAAACATGCAAAAAAAAAAAAAAGAACAAAAACTTGAGAAAATTTAACAAAATGAGATTTAAATTGCACGTAATTCCCTTAAAACATTTCAGGTTGTTCATATTTTGAATAACATGAACAACTTGAAATGTCTTCAGAAAAAAGACATTTACACATGTACGCTACAACTTACAGATCACAGCGGATCTACAAATACACAAAATATTTAGTAATTTTGAAACATTTGAGAAACATGAACACAATTAACAGAAAAAAAATCACAAAAAAAACCCCAATAAATATGATCAAATTAAGCAATAACAACAACAAAACATGCAAAAAAAAAAAAAAAAGAACAAAACTTGAGAAAAAACAACTTACAGATCACAGCAGATCTACAAATACACAAAACGTTTAGTAATTTTGAAACATTTGAGAAACATGAACACATTTAACAGAAAAAAAAATCACAAAAAAACCCCAATAAATATGATCAAATTAAGCAATAACACAAACAAAACATGCACAAAAATGAACCACAACTTGAGAACAAACAAAATTGCACCTCTTCTCAAAACATTTCAGGTTGTTCATATTTGTTCAGGTTATTCATATTTTGAATAACATGAACAACTTGAAAAGTCTTCAGAAAAACACACATTTCCACATGTGCATCACAACTTACAGATCACTGCAGGTCTACAAATACACAAAACATTTAGTAATTTTGAGAAATTTGAGTAACATGAACACAATTAACAGAAAAAAAAAATCACAAAAAAACAATAAATATGATCAAATTAGGCAATAACAACAACTAAAAATGAACAAAAACTTGAGAAACATTAACAAAATGATTTAAAATTGTACTTAATTCCCTTAAAACATTTCAGGTTTTTCATGTTTGTTCAGGTTATTCATGTTTTTGTGAAAGGATAGTTTGTAAATGTAAACATCATCATGTAGATCTTGTAATTGTCATTATTTATAAGTGAAACAAAATCTGTGTCACTGCAGGAGGAAAAAGTAAAATTACATTATGATATTGTTTATATCGACAAAGTTTCCTTAATAAGCTCAATAACACGAACAAAAAAAATCACAAAAAAACAACAAATATGATCAAATTAAGCAATAACACAAACGAATCATGCACAAAAATGAACAAAAACTTGAGAAACTTTAACAAAATGATTTAAAATTGCGCTTAATTCCCTTAAGACATTTCAGGTTTTTCATATTTTTTGTGAAAGGATAGTTTGTAAACGTAAACATCATCATGTGAAACTTGTAGTTGTCATTATTCATAAGTTAAACAAAATCTGTCACTACAGGGGAATTAAGAAAAATTACATGATGATAATATTTACATCAACAAAGTTTCCTTCAAAAGCTGAATAACATGAATAACTTGAAATGTCTTCAGAAAAACACACATTTCCACATGTACATGATAACTTACAGATCACAGCGGATCCACAAATACACAAAACCTTTAGTAATTTTGAGAAATTTGAGAAACATGAACACAATTAACAGATTAAAAAAAATCAAAAAAAACAACAAATAAGATCAAATTAAGCAATAACAACAACAAAAATGAACAAAAACTTGAGAAACATTAACAAAATGATTTAAAATTGCATGTAATTCCCTTTAACACATTTCAGGTTGTTCATATTTGTTCAGGTTTTTCATATTTTGAATAACCTGAACAACTTGAAATGTCTTCAAAAACACACATTTACACATGAACACAATTTAACAGAAAAAAATCATTAAAAAAGCAATAAATATGATCAAATTAAACATTAACAACAACAAAAATGAACAAAAACTTGAGAAACATTGACAAAATGATTTTAAAATGGCACTTAATTCCCTTAAAACATTTCAGGTTTTTCATATTTGTTCAGGTTATTCATATTATTCATATTTTGAATAACCTGAACAACTTGAAATGTCTTCAGAAAAACACACATTTACACATGTATGCTACAACTTACAGATCAGAGTGAATCTACAAATACACAAAAGATTTAGTAATTTTGAAACATTTGAGAAACATGAACAATTAAAAAAAATCACAAAAAAACAACAACAATATGATCAAATTAAGCAATAACACAAACAAAACATGCACAAAAATGAACCACAACTTGAGAAACTTTAACAAAAGGATTTAAAATTGCACCTAATTCCCTTAAGACATTTCAGGTTTTTCATATTTGCTCAGGTTATATTTTGAGTAACATGAACAACATGAAATGTCTTCAGAAAAACACACATTTAAATATAAACACAATTTAACAGAAAAAAATCATTAAAAAAGCACTAAATATGATCAAATTAAACATTAACAACAGCAAAAATGAACAAAAACTTGAGAAACCTTAACAAAATGATTTTAAAATTGTACTTAATTTCCTTAAGACATTTCAGGTTTTTCATAGTTGTTCAGGTTATTCAGATTTTGAATAACCTGAACTTGAAATGTCTCACAACTTGTAAATCACAGTGGATCTACAAATACACAAAACATTTAGTAATTTTGAAAAATTTGAGAAACACGAACACAATTAACAGAAAAAATAACAAACAATGACTATGATCAAATTAAGCAATAACACAAACAAATATGCAAAAAAAAAAAGAACAAAAACTTGAGAAACATTAACAAAATGAGATTAAAAATGCATTTAATTCCCATAAAACATTTCAGGTTTTCATATTTGTTCAGGTTATTCATATTTTTGTGGAAGGATAGTTTGTAAATGTAAACATCATCATGTAGATCTTGTAATTGTCATTATTTATAAGTGAAACAAATCTGTGTCACTGCAGGAGGAAAAAGTAAAATTACATTATGATATTGTTTATATCGACAAAGTTTCCTTAAAAAGTTGAACAGCTTTAATTTTGAGAAATTTGAGAAACATGAACACGATTAACAGAAGAAAAATCACAAAAAACAACAGATATGATCAAATTAAAACAATGACAACAAAACATGCACAAAAATGAACAAAAACTTGAGAAACGTTAACAAAATTATTTAAAATTGCCTTGAACTTGAAATGTCCTAAGAAAAACAAGTGCAATTTTACCAATAATCTGCCTCAGTTTATCAGTTTATTACTTACACATGTGCGTTACAGCTTACATTATAATTACAAACACACAAAATATTTATTTAATAACAGGCAGAATATTGGTAAAATTGTGTTTATTCATTTTAAAACATCTCAGGCTGTTCATATTTGTACATTTTATTCACAAGTTTTGTCAAAGAGTAGTTTGTTAATGTAAATATTTTCATTTAATTTACTTTTTTTCACTAAAATAAAGACAAAATTTGTGGTTGTCATTATTTATAGGTTATTATGATATTATTCTACTGCTCTGACCCACTTTAAATCATATTGTTCTATATGTGGAACCTGAATTAAAATGGTTTTGACATCGTTGACTGTTAATATCTTCAGTGTAATTTTTGCTTTTCACATGGCCTGGATTGGACCCTTTGGCGGGCCGGGTTTGGCCCCCGGGCCGCATGTTGGACACCTGTTACACCTGTATGTAACTATGAACAGTGATCAAAGAAAATACTCACATCATGGGACAAAAACGTCAAACCCAAAGTGAAAAAATACCCTTAATATGAGCTACGCAGTCGAAATAAAACTGAAGTAAAAGTACACAAGTATTATTGTTAACTTTAAGAATCAGTGTTAATGCTGGGACTCTACAACAATAATTATAATTTATAATAATTATCCAATTGATCTAAGTAGAAAGTAGAGTAAACAGTGTCGTATTTGTCTGTGAGATAAACTGGAGTAGAAGAATAAAGCTGCATAAAAAGGAAAAACTGATAGAAAGTAGATTATTTTAACATGTAACATAAAAACTTACCTGACTTGATCTAGTCCTGTAATTCAATGTACAGTGATTAAGAAAATACTCAAATCATGGGACAAACCGTCAACACCAAAGTGTAAAAATACTCTTAAATACAAGTTACACAGCCTAAACATAACTGAAGTAAAAAGTACACAAGTATTATCGTCAACATTGAAGAACCAAAAGTTATTTAGATTCATGTTTAGCTGGTAATGGTGCGACTCTAAAATAAAAATTATTCTAATTTAATAATAGTTATCCAATTGATCTAAGTAGAAAGTGGAGTAAAAAGTGTAGTATTTATCTGTGAGATGGACTGGAGTAGAAGAATAAAGCTGCATAAAAAAGAAATGTGGAAAATCTGATAGAAAGTAGACATACTTCATATTTTACTGCACTACACCTTAGAGACATATGGTAGTTTTTCCTGTACTTTATTTAAAACCTTACCTGACTCGACTGAGTCCTGTAATTCAAAGTACAGAGATCAAGAAAATACACAAATCATGGGACAAAACCGTCAACACCAAAGTGTAAAAATACTCTTAAATACAAGCTACACAGTCTAAACATAACTGAAGTAAAAGTACACACACCAAAGTTAAAGTACAGAATAGTAACTATTAACCATTAACCAGATTCATGTTTAAGCTTGGTAACGCTGGGACTGTCCAATAATAATTGTAATTTATAATAATTACCCAATTTGATCTAAGTAGAAAGTGGAGTAAAAATAAGTGTAGTATTTGTCTGTGAGATGGACTGGAGTAGACGAATAAAGCTGCACAAAAGGGAAAACTGATAGAAAGTAGATTATGTAAACATGTAACATATGGTAGGTTATTTACATGTACATAAAAACTTACATGACTTGTCATTCAATGTACAGAGATCAGAAAATACTCAAATCATGGGACAAAACCGTCAACACCAAAGTGTAAAAATACCCTTAAATACAAGCTGCACAGTCATAACATAACTGAAGTAAAAGTACACAAGTATTAAGTACCAAAAGTTAAAGTACAGAATAGTAACTATTACTCAGATTGATGTTTTAGCTGGTAATGCTGGGACTGTGCAATAATAATTCTAATTTATAATAATTATCCAATTCGATCTAAGTAGAAAGTGGAGTAAAAATAAGTGTAGTATTTGTCTGTGAGATGGACTGGAGTAGACGAATAAAGCTGCATAAAAGCAGGGTTTGTACGGGTGCTTGTAATCCTTGAAAATGCTTGAATTTTGTGTTTTCAAGGTCTGAAAGTGCTGAAATTTTAGTTGAAGTGCTTGAAAGGGCTTGCAGATCTATGGAAGAGGTTAAGGCCACTGGAAAAAAAAGGTCCAATCTATTTTTTTTATTATCATATTCTGAGAAAAGTCAGAAATCTGGCTTTTTTTCTCAGAATTCTGATTTTAATCTCATAATAATAATAATAATAATAATAATAATAATAATAATAATTTTATTATATATATATATATATACATATATATTTCGTACCTTAACTTTTTTTTTTTCCCAGTGGCATTAATCCTCTTCCGTACATTTCTAACTCTGTGATGCAATTTATTTATTTATTTTTAATATTAACTCAAGCCAAAGCTGCTTACAGAGAGGCGATACATTTAGAAAAATAAAACTTTATGTTATAAAATAAAATTCCCAGGTGTTCTCAGGTCAACTCCAGCTACATTTTTATCTTCATCTTGTCTCAGTGTGAGTGTGTCTGAAGAATATCAAGTGTCTCCCTTTTTTTTGGATAAAACTTTGTGTTCTCCTTTAATTTCCAAACTTTTTGCTTGTATGAAACATAATTTTAGATTTTATATCATAATACAATGTACATCATAGTGATAAAAGTGAAAAAATTATGAAAATTAGTATATGTATTCTTGTAGATATGTATGTTATTCCAGCAGGAAAAATTTAAAATGACTCTTAAAAGTGTTTAAAAAATGTGTCCGAACCCTGTAAAAGGAAACGTGGGAAAAGCTGATAGAAAGTAGAAAAATGCTCTTAAATTCATCAATGATGTTGATATTTTCTGACAGACCGGAGCCCAGTGTGAACTTTTGCTGGTATTGCTTCTAATGCAGGATGTTTACTTGTGGGGAGTATTTTCATTTCACAGTGTGTGTTTGTACTTTTACTTAAGTAAAGGTCTTCTCCTGTACTGTCGCTGCTGTGTAAAGAAATACTAATACAGCAGCCATGTTACAAGTCCTCCTTTATAAGTCTGTAAACCTATGGGCTCATTACACAATTACTGATGGATGAAAGAAGAAAAAATAAAGCACATGTTTAATGTTTTCCTCTATTTCTGTGAAAAACTGAACCCTCAAAGACAGGAAGTCAAAACCATCTACTGATCTAAACTGTTTAAATACTTATTGATCCACTAATTCTATCAATACATGGAAATAATTGAGTTAAAATGCAGTTTTACTTGAATTATTCATGGATAAAATGTATCAAAAAAATAAATAAAATAATCAAAATTCTTTGAAAATGAACAAAAAACATTGATATATGGCAGAAAAGTGAACAAATCCTTCTAAAGTGAGAAGAAAATTAGTAAAATACTTGAACAATGAAAAGAATTCTTTGTTTTATACCATCCTGAAACCCTGTATTTATTCAGTTAACCCTCAAAACCAAAAACCATCTACTGATCTAAACTGTTTAATACCTGCTGATCCACTAATCCTATCAATACATGGAAATAATTGGTGTAAAATACAGTTCTCATCTTTTCATGGTCATCAGATATGACCCATTTGGACGTTCAGAGGCTCTGTAGTTACCGTGGAAACACTGTCATCTTCTACAACATTGATTCACCAGTAAAAACCCATGGAGTTGGATCAGTGACAGTGGATGGACACACTGGGTTTATGTTAAAGAAAAAAATAAAATGAACAAAACCTACATACATACATACATAAAAATGTACAAAATAACAAATAATGTGGAAAAAATAACCAAACTAGAAAAGCCCTCAGGGAGCACAGACCTCCGCAAAGGCAGATATAACTGTGAAACATATCTGACCATTTATGAAATTTGCTTAAACCGACTTTTGGAAGGTATGGAACTGGGTCCTGTATAACATGTATGTTGTTTTTGTTTTGTAATTGTGATGAATGGGTTTTAATTGTTTGAGTTGTTTTGTTTTATTTTGTGTGGGGGGGCTTTTGGTAATTGGTGTATTGCACTATAAAGACTAATGTGTGTGTGGACTCCAGGAAGAACCAGTGTTCAGAGAACGCAAACCTGCACCAAGCACCCCGAACAGTGTGCATGTGTGGATCAACTATTTGTGTTTAAATCAACAGTTTCCAGGTTGTTCCATACAGCAGAAAAAGCTGCTGAAGCTCCAGTCATGTGTCTGTCCAATTAGATTCAATTCACATCAATATTTGTTGAGTTCTAATTTTAAATGTGTGGGAAATGGGATTTTCAATGTTAAATGTAAATGTCCACAGAGTCCACATTCCACAGTGGATGTGGACAATTTAGTTCAGATACAAGATATTGTTCTAAGCTACAGGTGGATCCAATTGGAGGAGAATCAGAGTCATTTTGAATTATTTTTATGAATTTTCAAAAACTGCTCAATGATGACAGATGGAAAATTGTAGATGTTGTGACCTTGCTGTGACCTTGAACTTTGCCTACTGGGACCAAAATGGAATGGGTTGGTCCCAGGGCCGAGGCCTATCTGTGGGGAAGATTTGGAAAGATGGGGGGAAGAATTTTCCCGTAAATTTGCTAAAAACAAACACACAAACAACTCACAAACAAACACAAAGCAAAGTGATCAAATAGCTCCTGGTGGAGGAAATAACCTCCTTGGGGAGGTAACTATTTACAAAAGTGTATCTGCAGTTGGACATGGGATACATTGTTTAAAGTGACATTAAAAAGCATTTAATTAGATTTGTTGATACCTGCAGAAACCCTGAATAAACAAACATATCAACGCGATCAGACAGATGTGGAACTGGGGAGACTCTCAGATCCACCAGCTGTTGTCACTTGGGCGGAGGACTCTATCCATGCTAACATTTATTGAACTGAACTGAACTGAATGAAAATCTTTAATGTCCCCACAAGGGCAAATGGATTTGCAACAGAAGTGTACATATCTCACATATCACCAAAAACAATCAACCTCACATAGTACAGTAAATACAATAAATTCAATAAATACAGTGAATAAATAAATAAGTCATCAGAGTTAATGGTGCACTGCTCATCTACAGGCTGTTTACAAACTTTAATAGCCTACTTAACTTTAATTTATGGAACGGGGAAAGAGAAGTTAGCACAGGGGTCTCAAACATGCGGCCTGGAGGCAGAATGTGGCCCACAAAGGTTCCATCCAGCCCGTAGGATAAATGTGTAAAGTGCCAGAATTCCACAGTCCAGGCTGTGGAACTCAATCCTGTTCAGGTTCCACATCCAGACCAATCTGATCTACAGTCAAATAATAACAGCAGAAGAACGACAAAAAAGAATGACTGCAGATTTTCTTCTCAGTTTGATGTGAAAAAAATGTTACATTACGCCCATAAATAATGACAACTTCAAATATTTGTCTTTGTTTAGTGCAAAAAATAACATAAATTATGAAAATATTTACATTTACAAACTATCCTGTAACAATAAAATGTGAATAACCTGAACAAATATGAACAACCTGAAATGTCTGAAGAAAATTAAGCACAGTTTGAACTCTTTTCTGCCTGTTAAGTGTTTAGTGTCTTTTTAGATCTGTTCCATAATGCACATGGAGAAATGATAAGTTGAGGCAGAATATTGTTAAAATTGCCAGTGATTTTACTTAAGAAATTTCATTTTTTTCAGGTTATTCACATCTTTTTTGTTTGGATAGTTTATAAAAGTCAGTATTTTCATCATTTGATGGGTTTTTTTTGCACTAAAACAAAGACAAAAATTTGGAGGTCGTCATTATTTATAGGTTATTATGTTATTATTTTACTGGTTTGGCCCACTGAGATCAAACTGGGCTGAATGTGGAACCTGAAAGAACATGAGTTTGAGAGCCCTGGTTAGCAACACTGCTGTG
Source organism: Sphaeramia orbicularis (assembly GCF_902148855.1). NCBI lineage: Eukaryota > Metazoa > Chordata > Actinopteri > Kurtiformes > Apogonidae > Sphaeramia > Sphaeramia orbicularis. Next base: position 2,655,222 of record NC_043965.1, on the reverse strand, counting down.
CTCGGGTATTTCAAGTTCTACGTCCCACTATACGCTGCACTGTGTCACCACCCCTTTGATTCCGGAACCCAGGTCCGCTGTGTAAAAGTCCAGCCTGCGTCACCTCTGTTCCTCCTTTGGCTTATCTGTGGAAATCTGACAGAGGAGGAAAAAAGGTGGGATCAACATCTGACCTTTTTTCTGAGATCTGTGTGTGAAAGTGGAAACCAGTAAAATCCATGGAGTTGGATCAATGATGGACACAGTGGATTTTTATGTTCAGTTGCTGAAAATGTCACTTTTTCTTCAGTTTCCTCTGTTTTTGATATAATAATAGTCAACTTTAATCTGAATTTCATGACCCTCTACATGATCAGTGATTTAAATATAGGAAAATACATGATTTACACTGAAACAAATGTAAAATGCAGAGGATTCTACTAAAATAAATGGTGGTAAATCACTCATGAAAAGTTAAAAAGATCATTTGGAACTGACACAACAGTAGCACTTGGTCTTTATGGGTAAAAATGTTTAAATCTATATGAAAGAAAACATCACCAACATGCCCATGGAGTTGGATCAACGACAGTGGATGGAGACAGCTGATTTTATGTTCAGTTGTTGAGATCTTTGCTGAAAATGTCACATTTTCTTCAGTTTTCTCTGTTTTTGATCTAATAACCCTTAACTTTAATTTGAATTTTCATGAACATCTACATGATCAGTGAATTAAACATGGGAAAATACATGATTACACTGAAAACAAAGTAAAATGCAGAGGATTCTACTTAAATAAATGGTGGGTAATCACTTAAGAAAAGCTAATTAGAGAGGAAAATTCCTTTGGGAGCTGACATTAAAGTAGCACTGGGTCTTTATGAGTAAAAATGTTTAAATCTGTATGAAAGAAAATGTTACAAACATGCCCATGGAGTCGGATCAATGACAGTGGATGGAGATGCTTGTGTTTATGTTCAGTTATTGATATATTCTTGCTGAAAAGCCAAATTTTCTTCAGTTTTTCTCTGTTTCAATATACACTGTTGTCTATAATAGTTTTGTTTTCAGACACAGTCCTCTTTTTATTCCTATTTTACTCGTCAATATCACCTTTGACCGGGATTAATGATTACATACCGAGTCCTGGTTACATTTTATCTACAGCTAAAGTGTAACTGGGACTCAATATGTAATCCTATATGTAATCAGTATGTAAGAATAAATCATATTGTTACAATCACATCATGAGAAGAGGCACAAACATTTTATAGCAACTTTATGGGCAACAGTTAACATCCATTTAATGACATATTTTGTTGAAAAAGTCTGTTTTCTTTGTTTTTATATAATAACCTTTGAATTTACGCTGAGCTTTTATGAATATGTACATGATCAGTGAGTTAAATCAGAATCAGATTTATTGTCTAAGTATGTGAACACATAGAAGGAATTTGGCGGAATTCAGACAATTTCGGGCAATTTCAACATAAACACAGACTTGAACATAGACCTAATATAAACAACAAACAAACAGAATAGTATAAAATAAATATAAATAAATGACTAGATATGTACGGAGATCCGGTCTATTAAAATATATGTTATATATTATTTACAGTGAGGATTAAATGTTGGAAAATATGTGATTTTCACTGAAAAATGTAGATACTGTTTTAATATTCTATGCTAATGATTTACTTTACAGTATTTTAACTTAATAACCTTTGAATTTATGCTGAGCTTTTATGAACATCTACATGATCAGTGAATTAAATCAGAACCAATTTATTGTCCAAGTACTTGAAGACATACAAGAATTTGGCTTCGGTTTTTCTTTGCTCACATCGTACAATTTCAACATAAACACGAACACACTTAACATAAACCTAATATAACAAACATTCGACTAGAAGCAAGGACAATAATGAGTTGAAGAATAGTGTAAAATAAATATAAATAAATGAGTAGATATGTACAGAGATCCAGTCTATTAAATATATATTTATGTATATATTATTTACAGTGAGGATTAAATATAGGAAAACGTGATTTTCACTGCTACTGCTAATGATCTATTTTCAGTATTTTAACTTAATAACCTTTGAATTTACGCTGAGCTTTTATGAACATCTACATGATCAGTGAATTAAATCAGAATCAGCTTTATTTGCCAAGTATGTTAATGGTTTTTCTTTGCTCACATCATACAATTTCAACATAAACAAAAACACACTTAAACATAAACCTAATATAAACAAACATTCGACTAGAAATAAGGACAATAATGAGTTGAAGAATAGTATAAAATAAATATAAATAAATGAGTAGATATGTACGGAGATCAAGTCTATTAAAATATATATTTATGTATATATTATTTACAGTGAGGATTAAAAATTGGAAAATATGTGATTTTCACTGCGACTGCTAATGATCTATTTTCAGTATTTTGATTTAATAACCTCTGAATTTACGCTGAGCTTTTATGAACATCTACATGATCAGTGAATTAAAAAAATAAGTTCAAAATGTTAGTATTTTGGCTGCTTCAAATAAATATATATAAATATTCATATGGAAACTGCTACAGAAATGGGTCTTTAATGGTTCACATCAGTATTTGTTGTATTTGTGTACAACTATAAACATGTAGAACACACACTGGACTATAAGGTTGGTCTAACCTTTAACTCTGTTGTATTTTAAAGCTTGTTTGATCATATATGGAGTCCAGTCCTTCATCTGAAAACTGACAGAAAATGAAACCGAGTAGAAGTCCAGTCAGAGTAGCAGTAGCTGTGAGCAGTACCAGAGTACATGTACTCTGTGGACTCCTGGACTGCCCCTCTGGCCCCTCCCCCTCCTCATAAATCACACTAAGTAAATATTTAAGGATCAGAAAAGCTCGCGGAAGTTTTATTCACACGGACAAGTGACGCATAAGGCGGATGGACGTGTGAGCGCGTGGAGGCCGGACACCCGTGGACGGTTCAGGAGTGGAAGTGTCCGTCCTCAGCTCCACTGGCTTCACTTTGGCCCCAGAGTTCAGAAGAAACCTGTCTGCCATGACGCGCTTTGGATGCTATGTAAGGAATGCGCGTTCACAGCGGCCTTCGCCTGCGTGTGGTGCTGCGTGCGCGCGACCCTGCGTAAAGTAGCGGTGTCGGCGGTGGAAGTCTGTGGGGCCGCAGGAAGCCGTGCCCATATAAGGAAGTGACGGCTGACTGACCGGCCTGACACGGTGCCCGCCCACTCTGCACAAGCCAGTGTCCCACTTCCACAGCCAGCCCACTGTGGACGAGTTACGGCAGAAAAAAGAATACAATTAAACAAACAGGCCGAAAAAAAACAGGAGACACTGCAACAAATACACAGCGGATAATGAACAACACATGTTCAGAGTGTGCAGAGCAGGATCACACAGCTGTGCACGAGATTAAGGACTGGTGAAGCATTAAACCTGTCAATACATGGAAATAATTCACAGCTAATAGTGTGTCAGCTTTTTCTGCTCATCAGATAGAACTGAAAATGTCAAACATGGAGTTTTAGAAACAGAAGTGGATGTACACTCTGAAAAACAGAGGTACCAGATCAGAACATTTATGTACCTGTAAGTACATTTATTAAGAATGTTCTCTCCAAAGTACAGTATTGGTCTGTAGGAGGCCAGAACTGCACCTTTAGAAGATGAAAAGGCTCCAAAGTTCTGTACAAAGTTCTGTAAAGTCCAAATGTGTACTCTAAGGTACCCTGCAGCATTAGAACCTGTGTGTACAGTAGACCATGAGAACAGGCTCTAGGCAGAACTGAACAGCAGGACCAATTAGAGTTCAAACATTAGTGCATTATTTATTATATCATACTGTAATTACTCTATATTATATTTAATAATCATTTGTGTTTTAATTTAATAGCCCATTACCTCAATGATAATAGCCTAATCATTTATTTCTCTTATTAGAACCTCTGATTATTGCCATAATCTGTGTTTTATCCAGTTTCATTCACACCTCCATGTCTTGATGTCATAGTTTGCCTATGCTGTTTTTTTGGTTTTTTTCCCCCCCTCAATTAGTCCACCGGTTCAAACTTTAAACATCATGGCATTATCAGCTATATGAGAGTTTTCTCTCTCTGTGTAAAGTACTGAAGGTACAAAAATGGACCATTTGGAAAGGGTACAGAAATGTCTCTGAAAAAAGAACACCACCAGAGACAAGCATATGTAACCTCTAAGTCCAAGCTGGTACCTCTGTTTTTGAGAGTGTAGACACTTGTGTTTAAGTTCAGTTTATGAGAGAATTTAATGGAAAAGTCACTTTTTCTACCAGTTTTCTCTGTTCCGATAACAAACCTTTGAATTTACTCTACATGGTCGGTCAATTAAACAGAGGAAAATTAGAATTATTTAGAAGCTGCTTCAAAAACAGTTCTAGGTTTTTAAAATCTGTATTTGCTGAAGCTGCGTAACTGTAAACATGTAGAATACACAGTTTTTTAGACACAAAGAAACAAAATGTTTGAATCCACTGATTAAACTTTAACTGTGGTGTGTTTTAAAACTTATTATAATGTAAAACCAATATAGTTTTATAAACAAAAGTGAACGTAAACACTTGTTTTTATGTTCAGTTTATGAGAGAATTTAATGGAAAGTCACTTTTTCTACAATTTTCTCTGTTCCGAAAACAAAACCTTTGAATTTACTCTACATGGTCGGTCAATTACACAGAGGAAAATTAATTAAAGATTAATTTAGAAGCTGCTTCAAAAACAGTCTTTAATTTTGTTGATTTGCGTTCATTTCATAGGTTACTTTGTTCATTTTCATTCATTTTATTCATTATTTAGTTCATTTATGTCTATTTGGATTATTTTTTTGGTTTTATTTTGTTAATTTGTCTTCATTTCATTGGTTACTTTATTCATGTTCATTCATTTTAGTGGACCAACAGGTATTAAACAGTTTAGATCAGTAGATGGTTTTGGTTTCTGAGGGTTAACAGAATAAATACAGGGTTCTGGGTGTTTGGAAATAATGAACTCTGCTTCAAGTATTTTTCTCATTCTCCTCCTCACTTTGGAAGGATTTGTTCACTTTTATGCTACATTTCAATGTTTTTGGTCCTTTTTCTCCTTATTTTTCAAGTTTGTGTACATTTTGTCCTGTAAAACTGCTTTAGGATTAGTGGATCAGCAGGTATTAAACAGTTTAGATCAGTAGATGGTTTTGGTTTCTGAGGGTTAACTGAATAAATACAGGGTTCTGGACGTTATAAAACAATGACCTCTGGCAATTTTTAAAGTATTTTTCTCATTTTCTCCTCACTTTAGGGGAATATTTTCACTTTTAAGCCATATTTCAATGTTTTTGGTAAAAAAAAAAAAAATTCCTTATTTTTCAAGTATTTTTCAATTTTGTGTGGCTTTCATCCTATAAAACTGCTTTAGGATAAATGGATCAGCTGGTTTTGAACAGTTTAGATCAGTAGATGGGTTTGGTTTCCAGTGGAGGTCTGGGTCTTTATGGGTTAAGGGACATTTTGAGCTGACATGTAGCTCTGTATTTAAAAAAACCCTAAACTCCAGATGAGGGCCTGTGCTGTGTGGGTCCACAGCAGATCTTCCAGAGGCCTTCACAGACCTGCAGAGTGGGAGCAGAGCTTTGGCGTTCCTTTCATTTCTGCATGTTCCCCTTCATGGACCAGGGTCCAGACCTGTTTGTCCGTGACACTGGACTTGGTTAATGTTACTGAGAATTGTGCAACACAGTCAGTGAACAGAAGTCGACAGAACCGCCGGTCACATGTTGGACACATGGAACAGATCAGACGGCTCCACTGTTTCTGTTTAATCCACCTTTTACACTCATTTTAGCAGAATATGGACGAGAAGTCCTGCAATAGTCCACAGTACCTGCAACGACAACCAAATATTTATTCAATATTTATTCAAACATACATGCTCTATATTTGATAGACTTTTAGAGATACACACACTGTTAATATGGTTAATATTCACTGATATATTTACTGTTAATTCTGTTTATATTGTAAAAAACATCTGTCTAATAACATATTTTATGTCTATTTTTAGATTTTATTAGAACATCATGAACCCTGATGAACATGTCCTTTACATGCCCTCCACATGTCCTTCACATGTCCTCCACGTGTCCTCCACATGTCCTCTACATGTCCTCCACGTGTCCTCTACGTGTCCTCTACGTGTCCTCCACATGTCCTCTACGTGTCCTCCACGTGTCCTCTACGTGTCCTCCACGTGTCCTCTACGTGTCCTCCACATGTCCTCTACATGTCCTCCACGTGTCCTCTACATGTCCTCCACGTGTCCTCTACATGTCCTCCACGTGTCCTCTACATGTCCTCCACATGTCCTCTACATGTCCTCCACATGTCCTCTACATGTGCTCCACATGTCCTCCACATGTCCTTTACACGTCCTCTACATGTCCTTTACATGTCCTCTACATGTCCTTTACATGTGCTCTACATGTCCTTTACATGTGCTCTACATGTCCTCCACACGTCCTCCACATGTCCTTTACATGTCCTCCACATGTCCTCCACATGTCCTCTACATGTCCTCTACATGTCCTCCACATGTCCTTTACACGTCCTCCACATGTCCTCTACATGTCCTCCACATGTCCTCCACATGTCCTCCACATGTCCTTTACATGTCCTCCACATGTCCTCCACATGTCCTCCACATGTCCTCTACATAAATCCTCCAGCCCCTCAGCTTAAATAAATCCACTTCCTATCTCTACCAGTCCCCGTACATAGACATCTTTGGCAGAACTTCACAGCTCTTTATTCTAAACACTCATCATAATTGTAGGTCTTTTTTTTTTTAACCCTCTGGTATCTCACCCATAGATGATGTTTTTCATGCTGTTTGTTTTTAACTTTTTTGTTTTTTTGTATTTCATCACTTAAATAGATTGTATTTTAGATTTATTGACACTGACCACAGAGAGGTATCGTGAAAGGTCAAAGGTCAAAGACGCTCAAAAACAAGACAGATCACTGGCAAGTTACTTCCTGTTTCAGTGTCATATGATTCCTCACAAGCCCCACCCCTTTTTGAACTTTGGAATTCTGACCTAATACAAATTGTGAAAAATAATACGACCTTTTATATTAGTGCAAAGTGTGTGTAATCGCTCTACTCACCTGGACACTAGAAGGTTCATGTCTGACGTGTGTTCACTGTTCCTTTACTTCTTCGTGCTGGTAAAAAAGGTTCTTCTGATGATGTTACGTATTTGTTTTCGCCTCCACCTGAGTCGACACCGTCCGTTAACGCCCACGCCGTCCTGATCTAAGGAGGTGTTCATAAAGACCTTCAACACTCACTAACACAATGGAACAACTCCAACATCAGCTCTGGTTCTCCTCAAACATGTACAGCAGTGGAATCTCCATCTGTTCCAGTGAATTCAGGACATTAATGTTGGATATTTATTCACCTGTTTAATCTGAAATCAACAGAAACAGCCTCAAACATTGTTATTAATTTTGTTGATCAGTTGGTTGATTTTGCTGCTTAATTCATACACCATGTTGATGATTTTGTTCATTTTATCAATGAATGTTCCTTGTTTTCCTTAATTTTGTTGTTTATTTTATAAATTTTTTGTTAATATTTTAGATATATTCATTTTTTCCAATTCATTTATTCATTTTCTGTTCAGTTTAATCATTTTGTTCCTTCATAGTACATTTTATTAGTTTTGTTCATTTTTTTTAAATTCATTTTGCTCATTCCATGGATTATTTTGTTCATTCTAAATTTAATTTTTGAAATTATTTAATTCGTTTTTCTCTCTTTTTTTTTGTTAATTTGTGTTCATTTCATCAGCTACTTTGTTCATTTTCATTCATTTTGTTCCTTTGTATTACATTTTGTTATCATTTTTGTTTATTTTTATTCTTTTTATGATTAATCTCGTTCATTCTTATTTAATTTTTTACATTATTAAATTAATTTCTTCTTGTTTTTGGGTTATTTTGTCCATTTGTGTTCATTTCATTAGTTACTTTGTTCATTTTCATTCATTTTGTTCCTTTGTATTACATTTGTTATTACTTTTGTTTTATTTTTTATTCTTTTTTATGGTTAATTTTGTTCATTATTTAATTTTTTACGTTATTTAATTTCTTCTCATTTCTTGGGTTATTTTGTTAATTTGTGTTTATTTCATTAGTGCTTTATTCATTTTCATTCATTTTATCCATTATATTTTTCATTTTTGGGTTATTTTGTTGCTTTGTTCATCTCATTGGTTACTTTGTTTATTTTTATTAATTTTATCCATTATTTTGTTCATATATGTTTTTAATGTATGGAACCTGGGGATAAGTGATAAAAAATGTCCCCTAAACGTCCATCCAATCCTCCTGTTTTCCATAGAATCTTATCAATATTTGTGAATAGTTTTTCCGTAGAATCGTCCATATCTGGATCTGTATTCCATCCTCGTTCTCGTCCTCAGGCTCTCTTTCCTCTTTTCGGGCCTCATTCTCTCTGGTACTGAAAAGGAAATCACCGGCACTGCCTCGACCCACCCCCTCCGGCCCCGCCCACTCCATGTGACCTGTGACCTCCAGGGGTCAGCCGCCGTGGAGAAGCCAGATGTCAGGAGGGGGAGTGGGCTCGGGTTACCCCGGGCAGCGTGGCGCCACAACCGAGAGAAAGAAAGAAAGAGAGGGAAAGGAAACGTATGAGGGGAAGGACGGAGTCAGAGCCATGGATGTAAAGAACAACGTCCAGTTACAGGAAAAGAAATAAAACAAAAAAGAAAGAAAGAAAAGGAAGGTTTAAAGTGTCTGATGTCACAGCATTTGGACTGATTGATCCAACATTTAGATTCAAATTTAGAAAAGAAAACAAGTATTTAAAAGTCTGGTCCATCACAAAATTTAACAGAATCTAAAGAAAATCTGAAAGAAAAAAAAAACATAAAACATTTGTTTTGTTTATTGTCAATTTTTTATTTGTGTTCACTATTTTGTTGATTAAGTTGCTGATTTATTTATTTATTTATTTATTTTACTAATTTTGTTTCTTTTCTGTACTTATTTTGTCCATTTCTTTAGATTTGACAGTTTGTGTTTACTACTGAATTGCTTTGTTTATTATTATTTTTTACTTAGTTTTGTTTATTGTGTGTGCTCTTCATGGCAAAGAAAATGTGCAGAAAATCAGCACAAAAAAAAAAAAAGATTTAGCTCGAGTAGAATTCATATAAGACATGAAACACCAAAACATTCACATCATTAGTTTATTTTTGTTGATTTTGTTCATTTATTGATTGTTGTTCCTTTTTTTTTTTTTTTTTCATTTTTAGTTTTGTTGTTTATTGTCAGTTTTGGTTCTTGTTCATTATTTGTTTCCTAAGTTGTTGATTTTGCTTGCTTTTTTTTTTTTTTTAACTAATTTTGTTTATTTTCTGTACTTATTTTGACCCATTTTGTCAGTTTGTGTTTATTATTATTGTAATACTTTGTCAAAAAACTTTTTTTTTTTTTACTTAGTTTTGTTTATTTTGTTTGCTATTTCTGGCCAAAAAAATTATTAAAATCTGAAACAAAAGGAAAAAAGAGAAATAGAAATAGAATTAATATAAGACATGAAACACCAAAAGATTCACATCATTTGTTTGTTTATTTTTGTTCATTTTATTGATTACGTTTCTCTTTTTTATTGTCAGTTTTTATAAATTTGTTCATTATTTTGTCGCTTAAATCGTTTATTTTGCTTCCTTTCTGGCTAATTTGTTTATTTCATTGCTTTTGTTTATACTTTTGTTCATTTTGTTATCAAACATAAAGTGTCATTGTTGGTTATTGTTTATTTTTGTGTTACTTTGTTCATTTTTCACTCAGTTTTGTTTTATTTTGTTTGCCATTTCTGGTATTATGTTGATTGTACAGATTTCTTTGGTTGGTTTAGTTCAGTTTTTGCTCCTTTTTGTTCATTTTGTTCATTTTAATGATTATGTACATTTTACTCTGCATAGTATAGTTTATTAGTTTATCATTTGGTTGTTTGTGTTATTTTTGGGGGTAGTTTGTTTATTTTCCCGCACAGTTTTGTTTATTTTGTTCACTTATGTTTATCGACTTTACTGAATATTTGATTTGTTATTTTGTTTTTTGCTCATATTTGTTCATTTTGTACATTTTATTGATATTATGTCAGTCTTTTGGACTTTATTGATCAAGCGGTCAGTTATTTTGTCCATTTTATGAATGACTTGGGTCATGTTCTAGTCGTGTTATCTCTTTGCCAGAGGCGGATCATTTTTCGGGAATCCTTTTCGGTCCCAGGATTCCTGTGAAATTCCTTTGGGAAAGGAATGGATTGAACCATGTGATTAGGACGAGACAGAGGGAAAAAAATCAATAAAACGAGCAGGAATGGTAATTGTAACCACAGAAAGTCAGCTTTTATCAATAAGTGTACAATTCTGAAATCAATAATAAATATGGGATGATGAAAAGCAGCTGTGTCAGAATTACACTGCACCTAAAAAAGAAAGAACAGGCTCATATTTTTAAGGATAGAAAACATTTCCATGTAATTTTTTTTTTTTTTTAAACTTAAATCATAAACATAAGTTGGAGTTGGCATAATTTATAGATTATTATGTTAGTATTTTACTGGTCGACTTTTATTTGTATTTGTTTTGTTAATTACCTGGTCATTTTGTTAGTTTGGCTTCGTACAGTTTTTTTTAATTTTTATTTACAGTTTGTTTTTGTTTTTTTTGTTTCTCCTGAAAATATTGTAAAAATGTAAAAAAAAAAAAAAAAAAAAAATTCTTGTCATTTAGGGTTAGGGTTAGCGGGGCTTCAGTTCTCTGTTTTACATCTCACTGGTCCTTTGGTAATCCAATAAAAACATCTGGGAAGTAGAGCTTCTATTCTATTCTATTATGTATTTTGTTGTTTGTGTTGTATTCATTCAGACTTTAAAGGGTTTTTTTTTTTGCTTTTGTTTTCTGTTTTTTTTTTTTTTTTTTCATCTAATTGCATCTTTTTGTCTCTTATTTTTATTTTCTGGGTTTGTGTTCATTTTGTCAGTTACATTTGTTGATTTTGAATGTTTTGACTTTTTATAAAATGTTGATTATTCAGTTCATTTTATTTACTTTTTAACTTTATTTTGTTCAGTTTTCTATTCTATTCTATTCTGTTCTATGGCCCATTTGGATCCATTCCTTTGTTTTGGATCAGACAGTGAACTGTTTGTGTCCGTCTGCAGTTCTATGTGGACATTTCTACAGAGCTTACAGTTTCCTCACCCTTCTTCAGACTCTTCCTTCAGTCCAGACCGTCTGCGTTCATGTTCATGTTGGTCTTTGTCTGAAACCACAGATTCCACACAAACATTCACCTCAGGGTCTTTTACTCACACTGCACTCAGAACACAGCTCTGACCTGGACCGGCTCTGACCTGGGACCGGCTCTGACCTGGACCGGCTCTGACCTGGGACCGGCTCTGACCTGGACCGGCTCTGACCTGGGACCGGCTCTGACCTGGACCAGCTCTGACCTGGGACCGGCTCTGACCTGGGACCGGCTCTGACCTGGACCGGCTCTGACCTGGGACCGGCTCTGACCTGGACCGGCTCTGACCTGGGACCGGCTCTGACCTGGACCAGCTCTGACCTGGGACCGGCTCTGACCTGGGACCGGCTCTGACCTGGACCGGCTCTGACCTGGACCGGCTCTGACCTGCACCGGCTCTGACCTGGACCGGCTCTGACTCAAACCAAACCAGTGACTCAAACCTGGTGAAGTCATCTCTTCCTCTCAGGCTCCGCCCCCTCCTCCTCCTCTTCTTCCTCCTCTTCTTCTTCTTCTTCTTCTTCCTCCTCCTCCTCCTCCTCCTCCTCTTCCTCCTCCTCTTCCTCTTCTTCCTCCTCCTCTTCTTCTTCTTCTTCCTCCTCCTCCTCCTCCTCTTCTTCTTCTTCCTCCTCTTCCTCCTCTTCTCCCTCCTCCTCTCCTCCTGGTTATCAGTATTTATTATGTTATTTATTATGTCTGTATGTTACATTTTTCACTATAAATCCTGTATTTAATTCACTGATCATGGACACCAGGGTTCTCAAACTCCTGTTCTTTCAGGTTCCACATTCAGCCCAGTTTGATCTGCAGTGGACTGAACCAGTGAAATAATAACAGAATAACCCATAAACAATGACAACTCAGATTTTTTGTATTTGTTTTAGTGTAAAAAAAAAAACACACATCATTAAATATGAAAATACTTACTTTTATAAACTATGTGAAGACCTGAAAAAGCTGAAATGTCTTAAGAAAAATCAGTGCAATTTTAAACAATCTTCTGCCTCCACTTCTCATTAGTCCATGTGCATTCTGGATCAGATCAAAGACACTAAACACTGAGGAACAGGCAGAAAAGAGTTCAAATTGGGCTGAATTTTCTTCAGACATTTCAGGTTGTTCATATTTGTTCAGGTTCTTCACATTTTATTGTCACAGGATAGTTTATAAATGTAAATATTTTCATAATTTAATGTTATTTTTTGCTCTAAAATAGACAAATATTTGAAGTTGTTAATTCAAGATTTTTTGCTAAATTTGAATTTTTTTTGCTTGATTCAAGATTTTTTCTTTAATTTAAGCTTTTTTTTTTATTTTATTTTTTTTTAGCTTAATTCAATTCAAGACTGAAATTTTTGCACTTTCCAAATTCATCCCATGGGCCCAGATTGGAACCTTTGGTGGGCCGCATTTGACCCCTGGGGACACATGTTTGAGACCCCTGATGTAGATGTTCATTAAAGCTGTGCGTAAATTCAAAGGTTATTATATCAGAAACAGAGAAAACTGAAGAAAAAAGTGACTTTTTCAACAAAATCTCTCATTAACTGATCATAACCCAGTGTGTCCATCCACTGTCACTGATCCAACTCCATGGGTTTGACTGGGGAATCAACGTTCACATTTTTTTATTAATTTTCATTTATCATTTGGTAAATTTTCTTTTTTTTATTTCATTTATTTTACTTTTGTTGTTCAGTTTTTTTATTTTACTTGTTTTTGTTCATTTTCTCATCTTTTTTCTACAATTCAATTCAATTTGTGGCTCATTCTGTCAGTGTTACTATTTTGTTTATTTTAAATTTTTGTTCATTTCACTCATTACTTTGGCTGTTTTTCATCATTTTGTTTCTTCTTTTTTCACTTGTGTTTTCATATTACAGGTTTTTTTTTTTTCTACTCATTTTTGTTCATTTTCTCCACTGTCATTGATCCAACTCCATGGGTTTTACTGGTGAATCAATGTTGTAGAAGATGACGGTGTTTCCATGGTAACTACGGAGCCTCTGAACCTCCAAATGGGTCATATCTGATGACCATGAAAAGATGAAGAACTGTATTTTACACCAATTATTTCCTGTATTGATAGGATTAGTGGATCAGCGGTATTAAACAGTTTAGATCAGTAGATGGTTTTGGTTTTGAGGGTTAACAGAATAAACACAGGGTTCTGGATGGTATAAAATGATGAATTCTTCTTATTTTTCAAGTATTTTGCTCATTTTTTTTCATCACTTTATGAGGATTTGTTCACTTTTATACCATATTTTAAGGTTTTTTTGTAAACTTTTTCCTTATTTTGCAAGCATTTTTGCTCATTTTATTCTCACTTTGCAATTTTTTTTTTGTACATTTATCCTATGAATAATTGAAATAAAATGGCATTTTACACCAATTATTTCAATGTTTTGATAGGATTAGAGGATCTAAAGGTATTAAACAGTTTTAGATCAGTGGATGGTTTAGTTTTGAGGGTTAACAGAATAAATACAGGGTTCGGATGTTATTAAAATCATGTATTTTACTAATTTTTTTTTCATTACTTTTAGAAGGACTTGTTCACTTTTATTGCCATATTTTAAGGTTTCTTGTAATTTTTTTTCTTATTTTTTCAAACATTTTTGCTCATTTTATTCTCACTTTACAATTGTTTGTACATTTTATCCTATGAATAATTGAAATTAAAACAGCATTTTACACCAATTATTTCCATGTTTGATAGATTAGAGGATCAACAGGTATAAACAGTTTAGATCATTAGATGGTTTTGGTTTTTTTGAGAGTTACAGAATAAATGCAGGGTTCTGGATGTTATTAAAATTATGTATTTTACTAATTTCTCATTACTTTAGAAGGATTTGTTCACTTTTATACCATATTTCAAGGATTTTAGTAATTTTTTTTCCGTATTTATAGTATTTTGCTTGTTCTTTTCTCACTTTACAAGTTTTTGTACATTTTATCCTATGAATAATTGAAATAAAACTGTATTTTACACCAATTATCTCCATGTATTGGTTGGATTATTGGATCGACAGGTATTGAACAGTTTAGATCAGTGGACTGTGTTCAGATCTTTGAGGGTTAAAGGAGGTCGAAGGTGTTTCAGAGTTAAAAAAAAAAAAACAGAAAACACTGACAGTGAAATAGTGTCAGTGCCTCATTCTGACCTCTGCATATTTCAGAGTTGATGTGTTTGTGGTGGAACAAGTTTCACAGCTGATGAACACGTTAACGTTGTCACGCTGTTCTATTTATGATCGAATGCTTATAATTACAAACAACAGCCATAAGTGTTTGTTTTATTTTTACGTTGATGTATTGAAGTTTTTCTGAACCATTCCTTGTATGTTATTGAATTAAAACCACAATATTTATTTGTTTGTTTGCACATAATAAAACAGCAATGGAATAAACAACAACATTCAAGCAAGTAACAAAATTGTGCAGGAGAGGTTAGAAGCCAAAAAAAAAAAGGCTTATATGAATACCTCCACCGAAATGAACAATACACAAAAAAATAAATACAAAAAAAAAAAACACAATATAATTGAAATAATAAACTAAAGTAAAAACAACAAAAATTTACAGTAATTACTCCGAAAACTTTTATTTCTACATACCTTTTATTTCATGATCATGTTTAATAATCTTTGTCGACCTGAAATACTGATTTTTGATCCAAAAAGGCAGATTGTGGTGGAAAGGGGTTTATTGTATGTGATGCATCAAAGTAAATAAATATAAACACATACATAATTAAACCCTCAGTTCAAAGTGTGAGGAATACTTTTATTTTGTATATTTTGTTGTTTGAAACACCATTTATTTAATTTACAAAAATAAAAAGTGTTCACTCTTAGTTCTAATGAGCAGAATATAATCACCTACTTATTATGTTTAACATTAAATTATTATTATTTCTCTTTGTGGACACATGTTTATGCTAAAGCTATTGTTGACCAATTAAATAGTGGTGTATTAAGATGAAAACAAATTAATTTAACAATTCATCCCTGAAAAAAGTTAAGGATAAATCATTTATTTGGCTGAAAATACTGTATCTTTACAAAAATCAATAAAAAAAATTTTAATAAAAACTTTAATACTAGCTGCACTGGGTGAAAAAGAGTCCATAATGTAAGAAACAGAACATCTGGCAGAAAAAAAACTATTATCTGTATTATTTCATGGATATAGAAGAGTCTTCATCAGGACAAAAAACAAAAAACAAAAACAAAATAGAAACCTAATTAGTGAAAACATCAGTGACACGAATATTAGGTCAAAGAAAATGAAATATAAAGAAGAAACAGACAATAATAAAATAGAAAGAAAAAAGGGAAAGAAAAAAAATGTTGAATAAAAATGAATATCTATAAATCACAGGATAAAATAGGAAAATAAGAAAAGTTGGATTAAAGACTGAAAACAGTGAAGAGTTACTGATATAAACAGACAACATGGATCTACATAAAAATTCTGCACTATGGAAGGTTTTTATTTATATTTTTATTCTTTTTTTTTATTATTATTACTTCCTTTCAGCAGAGTGTTTTCCTGTGTTTTCATACGTCTAATTTCTATTGTTTATTAAATTTGTAAACTGTTCATTTCACGCTTCCAGGTCCCTATTTTTCTTAAAACCTGGAGCTCCAGGTCCAGGTCCAGGTCCAGATCAGTGTGTTTTGGTCTAGTTTTCCCTGCAGAAGGGGAGGGGCCAGGGCCTGTTGGCATTCCAGGGGGCGGGGCTATACGTTGGAGACCTCTGCTGCGTTCAGGTTGTGTAGGAAAAACTGGAAAACTGGGCAGTGGAGGGGATTTCATTTGACTTAAAGAGGATGTGTCAGCTCAGAGGCAAATATTAGGAATTTAAACCGAATGATGAGTGAAATAAAGGAAAAGAGTGAGAAAATGTCAAGTTAATGGAAAATTAGTGACTTTGGATAAAGATTTGAATGTGTCAGTAATAGTCAGTGTAAGACGGAAAACAATATTATTATAACATTTTCCTGATTAAAATAGAAGAACTGAGATGTAAAGATGTAACAAGACAAAAACTATTAAAATGACATGAAAAATCTCATAAAGATGCAATAAAGCAAAAAATAAAGTACAAAATGAAAACAAGGCAAAAGGTGTGATGAGAAAAAAAACAAAGATAAAAGATGAAACAAGACAAAAACAACATAAACAGATTAAAAAGATGAGACAAGACAAGAACAACACATGATAAAAAAAAAAGCAAAAAATGAAAATAAAATAACAAAAAACAACCACAGTGGTTAAAAGAACAAAAGAACAGAACAGATAATATGACAAAGACACAATAAAACTGACGAAAACCGCAAAAGATGGAACAATATGAAAAGAAAGGTAAAAGATGAAACAAGACAGTAACAACAACAACAAACAAAGTAGTGAAAACAACATAAAAGACAAAAATGACACAAAAAAGCCCAATAAAAATTGAGCAAAACATACAACAAAACAAAAATGACAACATGAAACAAGGCAAAAGAGGAAACATGATGATGACAAAGCAACAAAAACAACCAAGTGATAAAAACAACGTAAAAGACAAAAATGACAAAAAACAACATAAAAAGATTTAAAAGATGAGACAAGACAAAAATAACACACAATAAAAACAAAGCAAAAAGTGAAAAAAATCAAATATGACAAAGAAACAACAAAAACTTGACAATAACCACAAATGATTAAACAAGACAACAACAACAACAACCAAAGTAATAAAAACAACATAAAAGACAAGACAAAAATGACAAAAAAAAAAAAAAAAAAAAAAAAAAAAACAGATAAAAATGGAGCGAAACATGTAACAAAACAAAACAAAATGACAAACATGATAACAAGGCAAAAGAGGAAACATGATGATAACAAAAGACAAAAATGACAAAAACAACAAAAGTGATAAAAACAACAAAAACAACAAAAGTGATAAAACAACAAAAACAACAAAAGTGATAAAAACAACATAAAAGACAAAACAAGACAAAAATGCCCAAAAATATATGAGAAGATAGAGACTGAATGTATGAGATTAAAATGATACAAAAGAAAAAATAAGATAAAAAAAAAAGCAATAGAAAAAAGCAATAGATAATAATAAAAAGAATTCGAAAAACATAAAATGAGATAAAAATGAGACAAAAAAGATGCAACAAAATGAAAATAAATACAAGGTGAAAAAGATTAAACATGACAAAAACAGTAACAAAGATCCCAAAAGATATAAAAACAGTCATTAAAAATAGAAACATTATGGAAAATCATTCATGATGTCCTTTTTGACAATTATTTTTACTTTTCATTATGTGCAGGTGTTTTAGAAAATTTAACAAAAAGATAAGAAACAATAAAAGTCACTGAACAAAAATCCAAATAAAATCAACAGAAACAGACGTCCTTCAAATAAGAGCATCTCACATCTGTACATGTCATGTGTCTGTGCTGGTTTTACAGTTTTAGTCCTTAAACGGCTCTATACTTTATATGTTTATCTTTTAATATCTAGAATCATTTCCTATTTTTTAATTTTTCTAAATAAAAGTATTTTCTGCATCACTTGTTTAGATTTTTTCACATTGTTTGCTGCTTATTTGATTCCTTTACGCTTTAGTTTAACAGTGTCTTGACATAAATTGTTCATATTATCCTCTTTTAGGCTTTCACTCTATTCTTTCTTCTTAAATGTAGCTATTTTATGGTTTAAACATCTAATATAACATGTGGAAATAACCAAATCATGACAATAACACTGATTAAATAGAAAATAAAAATCACAAATAAAAATGAGTCATATACATATAATCATAACTCATCTAATCAATGAAAATTGTTGTTTTATAGGGAAAAAATTAACTATGTACCTTGTAAACTTCAATATTCAGCAAGAAAAGGTTGAGATTAAAATCAGTAAATAATGTAAAACAAGTAAAAAAAATATTGACAAATAACGTGGAAAATAGAACAACAGTTTAGCATTTTGTCGTTAAGAAACAAGACATGATTAAAAGAGGTTAGAAACAATTTTATTTAATATTTAGCTGAAAAAATCCTGATCAACTTTTTTTAATTTATATTTAATTTATACTTTATATTTTTATGTTTTAATATCTAGAATCATTTCCTATTTTTAAGTTTTTCTAAATAAAAGTATTTTCTGCATCACTTGTTTAGATTTTTTCACATTGTATGCTGCTTATTTGATTCATTTAAGCTTTAGTTTAACAGTGTCTTGACATAAATTGTTCATATTATCCTCTTTTAGGCTTTCACTCTGTTCTTTCTGCTTAAATGTAGTTGTTATATGGTTTTAACATCTACTACAACATGTGGAAATAACCTATTCATGACAATAACACTGATTAAATAGAAAAAAGAAATCACAAATGACAGTTAAGCATATACATATAATCATAACTATCATCTAATCAATGAAAATTGTCGTTTTATAGGACAAAAATAAACTATGTACCTTGTAAACTTCTATATTCACCGAGAAAAAGTTGAGATAAATCAGTAAACAATGTAAAAACCTGTAAAAGTTTAACAATATGGACAATTAATGTAGAAAGTAGAATACCAGTTTAAAATTTTGCCATTAAGAAACAAGACATGATTAGAAGTAAGAGGTTAGAGACAATTTTATTTAATATTTAGCTTCAAAAAAATCCTGATTAACCTTTTTTTTTTTTTTTTTTTTTTTTTCATTTCTTCGTTTCTTCCCGCGGTACCTGAACGCAACATTAACCTATGAAGCCCTAAACGCAGCGGTGTATCCCTCCGCGTTGTGTACATTCAAGGCTTCAATTACGGACGTATATAGGAAGGAGGTGGTTACCATAGCAACGCGCGCACAAAATGTGCCCTTCCGCGTGCGAGCAGAGCGGCACTAGATTTTCCGGGGCGGAGGGATCGTCTTTAAACGCCGCAAAAAGGGGGCTTCCGACGGCTCCGCGTGCAGTGCGTCACGTAAAGTTACGCTTCTGACACGAGCGAGTTTTTAGGAGCGTTTCTGTCGGTGAGTGACTTCGGTGACCGCGTGTTGGTGTTTTATTTTATTTTATTTATTTTAATTTTATTTTTGTTTTATTTTATGGCGGAGGCCGATGCGAAGCCGCCGACGAGGACAGGGTTAAATCTAGAGGTGGGGGGGTTATGGGGGTGGGGGGTCTATACCCTCGTGGACCACACAGGCTGGAGGATCCGGGCTCTGACCAAACCGCTTTAGATCAACACAGGCTCCTGTGGCCGCAGACAGGCCAAACTAATGCAGCTGACAGGATTAGCTCTGCGGAGCACACCACCAAACTGCCACTGTCATCCCCACACTGCTTCCACGGCGGGGGACTTTGGTGCCGATATGTCCGATTAAATTATTTTTAACGAATTTCAACAACACCAGAGCCTGCTGGAAATGATTTACATCATTTCCTAATATTCGGCCTTTCTATTTCAACCCTCTTTATATAAATACAATCAGTTAGATTTGCTGTTTGGACGCAACAACTGTTTTATTATAATGTGATCAGATTTATTCCCTGATTGTTTATTAAAGTTGTTTCTGTCAGTTTTGACTCAGTAAAACTGATAAAATATTGTTTTTATTAAAATAGTTTCCACTTAGCAGGCCTCATATCAGTTATTTTGAGATTAAATCTCACTCAAATGTTTTTTTTTTTTTATGATTCTTTTATTTTTTGTCGTTCTGTAAGTTACTTTACAAGTGGAAACTAAACTATTTGGATCTGAATTGTTAATATTGTCTGTTAAATGATTTTAAAAAATAATAATAAATTAAATCAGTTATATTTGCTGTTTGGACGCTTTAACAGCAGCTATTTTTATATACTTTGATCAGATTTATCCCTTGATTGTTTATTAAAGTTGTTTCTGTCAGTTTTGATTCAGTAAAACTGATAAAATAATTGTTTTATTTAAAATAGTTTCCACTTAGGAGGCCTTATATCATTTATTTTGAGATTAAATCTCACTCAAATGTTTTTTTATGCTTCTTGTATTTTTTTTTTATTTATTTATTTTTTTTTTTTAGTTCTGTAAGTTACTTTACAAGTAGAAACTAAACTATTTGCATCTGAATTGTTAATATAGTCTGTGTTAAATGATTTAAAAAATTTTAAAAAAATAAATAAATTAAATCAGTTAGATTTGCTGTTTGGACACTTTAACAACAACTATTTTTATATACTGTGATCAGATTTATTCCCTGATTGTTTATTAAAGATGTTTCTGTCAGTTTTGACTCAGTAAAACTGATAAAATAATTGTTTTTATTAAAATAGTTTCCACTTAGCAGGCCTCATATTATTTATTGAGATTAAATCTCACTCAAATGTTTTTTTATGCTTCTTGTATTGTTTTTTTAGTTCTGTAAGTTACTTTTACAAGTGGAAACTAAACTATTTGGATCTGAACTGTTAATATAGTCTGTGTTAAATGATTTTAAAAATTAAAAATGAATCAAATTGATCACAAAAATGTCTATGGATGAATTTATTTCTAACAAAAAAAGAGATAAACAGCCAAAATGTGCATGACTAGTCTGTATAATTTTGTGTTTATTTTTAAACATGTAACTTACAGCTGTGAATTTATTTGTTGTAAATATACTTCAACGTATATTATCATAATCATTTGTTGCAGAGAATTAACTTGTCTTTTGTGGATTCTGTACAACTATGGAAAAAATGCATTCACTTTATTTTTTTTTCACATAAACCTACTAAAATTCCATTACAGGTCACTACAAAATCTGAATTAATCTTTAAAAAATGCTAAAATGATGCATTTTCACATACTTGAATGCACTATAGCAAATACAGGAAAGACACTGAATAAAAAATAAAATAATTCGGGGAACAAATAACACTTTGTTTCACATTTGCATTGTAAAACATAACATCTGGAAACTAATAAAGAAAATGCATAAATATAAGAAGTGAATTTGGTGTCTCTATGTACTGATAGGCTGTGGAGATATTTCATTTTTCATTTTTCAATTAATCTTGTCATGATTTTAGAATTTTACATTATTTCATTGTTACTCAGAGTACAAAAAGGCAGAATATTTCATTTGATTCTGACGTGTTTGACATGTAAAGTCACAGTGAAAGTACAGCATCGTCTTTGTCAAGTCAATGTAAAGTTGAATGTGTGTAATTTATAACAACACGTGATTAGATTCTCAGTTAAAACATAAAGACCTAAACCAAAACAAACTGTTTAATAGCTGTTGATCCACTAATCCTACCAGTACATGTCAAAAATTGGTGTAAAATACAGTTTGTCATCTTTTCATGGTCATCAGATATGACCCATTTGGACGTTCAGAGGCTCCATAGTTACCATGGAAACGCCGTCATCTTCTACAACATTGATTCACCAGTAAAACCCACGGAGTTGGAGCAATAACAGTGGATAAAATGAACAAAAATTAATTTAAAAAAACCCTACAAAAGAATAAGTAATGTGAAAAAACAAGCCAAAAAAGGAATAAAATAAGCAACAAAATGACCAAAAACAGCCAAAGTAATGAATGAAATAAACAAAATGTATAATAAATCAACAAAATAATAAGTAACATTGACAAAATGAGCCACAAATTGGGTTATTGTTATTGAGTTAATGATAGATTTTGCTGAAAAAACTCACTTTTTCTTCAGC
Source organism: Sphaeramia orbicularis (assembly GCF_902148855.1). Lineage (NCBI taxonomy): Eukaryota > Metazoa > Chordata > Actinopteri > Kurtiformes > Apogonidae > Sphaeramia > Sphaeramia orbicularis. The sequence goes on along the minus strand of NC_043965.1, from coordinate 2,633,146 downwards.
TTTCTCTGTTTCGGATATAATAACACTCAACTTAAATTTGAGCTTTAATGTAGATCTACATGATCAGCGAATTATATATATGAAAATACCCGATTTCCACTGAAAAAGGCAAAATAAAGAGGGTAAAATTATAATAAATGGGGATAAATCATTTAAGAAAAGTTAGAGTGAAAAATTCCTTTGAGAACTGAAACTAAAGTAGCACTGGGTCTTTGAGGGTTAATGCTTAAAATTAGCCTAAAAAAAACATAGAGTCACATTAACCACATATTTATTTAGATGGAGACGCTTGGTTTATGTTCAGTTCATGACACATTTTGCTGAAAAAGTTACTTTTATTTTCAGTTTTTGCTGTTTTGATACAATAACCTTTGAATTTACTCATGAACATCTACACAATCAGTGAGTTAAATATGGGAAAACACTTGATTTTCATTTTAAAAAAATGTTAAATCCAGAGGATAATATTTTAATAAATGGTGAATAATCTCTTAAGAAAAGTTAAATAGAAAGAAAAATTCCTTTGAGAACTGAAACTAAAGTAGCACTGGGTCTTCAAGGGTTAATGCTTAAAATTAGCCTAAAAAACATAGAGTCACATTAACCACATATTTATTTAGATGGAGACGCTTGGTTTATGTTCAGTTATTGATACATTTTGCTGGAAAAGTTACTTTTATTTTCAATTTTCACTATTTTTATATTGTAAGTGTTAGAGCTGTTTTTTGTGCTTCAGTTAAAGTTCATATTTATATTTGATTTCTTATTAATAATTTATGCATATTATATGAACGTTTGAGTGATAAGAGCATCAGTCTTGACGTCAGTGTGTGATGCAGTCCTATTTATTGGCTGTCAAGATTCTAAAAACGTAAAAAAAGAGGTCCGGAACTGGAAGCCTGGAGCTCGAAAATCAATATAGAAATAAAAAAAATATTACTATTATTATATTACTGTCCTTTACTTCGTGCTTAAATGCTTCATGACAGGTAGGATAGTTGATTAATAATGTAAGTAAATGTTAAATAAATAAATAAATGTACACACATCTTGTCAGAAAAATGTACTTTAACCCTTAAAAACCTATAACTATATTTGTTGTGACCTCCAAATCCTTTTTTCCTCCACATATAACCTTTCTGAAGTAATTTATCAGCAGTTATTCTAATATTATCCTTTGCATTTTCAGTGATAATCAGGTATTTTCCATTACTTAGTTCACTGATGTCATTCTGGAAACTGTTTAGAAAAACTCCTGAAACGTTAGATTTGACGTAAACATTTCCACTTCAGCTTCAGAGTCAAACTCACCTGTGTAGAAGAAACGCTGCCGTTTCACCGACAAACTCCACTGTGTTCATGTCCAGCTGAGTCCAGTGGAGGAAACACCTTTAATGAACTCTAGTAACTTGTCTTTGTCGTTCTCACCAACATCCACCCGCTCCAGGCAGGAGATTTTTCATAGTCTTAATGAAATGAACAGAATATGTTCTGATTGTAGACAAACATGAGCTTTGCATAAAACAAACAGGTTTTTTTTTTTTTTTTGTAATAACATGCTTTTAGAAGTGGATCTAAATCAGGGGTCTCCAACCCTGGTCCTTTCAGATCTACTATCCTGGAGGTTTTAGATGTAGTCTTCTTCCAGCACACCTGATTTAAATGTTCTGACCATCATCCAGCTCTGCAGAAGTCTGATAACGACCATCAGGTGTGTTGGAAGAGGGACACGTCAAAAACATGCAGGATAGGGTTGGGCAGATCTGATCTAAAGGAAACTTTTGCCCAATGTGGGGTTTGAACCCACAACCCTGACATTAAGAGTCTCCTGCTCTACCGACTGAGCTATCTACAAAAATTATTGAAATTTCCATCATGGAAAACACTTTTTAATCAGTATTATTAACTTCTTATTCTGTTTTTCTGTCCAGAAACGCTGACACTTCAGCCTCAAACTCCATTCTTTATGTTTACAGCTGAGTCCAGTGGAGAAAACATGGTTAATTTTGACAAATAATGTGTTTTTTAAGTGAATGCAGAATAAGTATTTGTAACATTTAAGAAATTAATGGAATATTTACCTGCTTTAGACAACTATCAGCTTTGTGCTTCATAGACAAACACAGTTGATTAGTTCATTTATAGGTAAACCTAAAGAAGCATCTTTCACCCAATGTGGGGCTTGAACCCACAACCCTGAGATTAAGCAGCTCATGCTCTACCAACTGAGCTACCTGAGCTGGGTGTGTTTTAAAAATTATTGAAATTTCCATTGTGAAAAACCCTTTTATCAGCATTATTAACTTCTTATTCTGCCCAGAAACGCTGACATTTCAGCCTCAAACTCCATTCTTTACATTTACAGCTGAGTCCAGTGGAGAAAACACGTTTATTTAGACAAATAATGCGTTTTTCAAGTCAACGCAGGATAATATTCATAACATTTACCTGGGATCACTCCTGTGTGTGTTTTTTTTTCTTTTCTTCAGGTTAGAACATGTCGCAGGTGGAACTAATGTTTTAGCGTCGGAGCACCCTGGACTCATTTTAAGGATGCCCAACAGACAAATCTCCTGCCATGGTGAAAACTGAAAAAAACTGTGCAATGTTTCTGTTTTTGCACAGTTTGTACAGTTTGGACTTTAATGTACTGAGATGTGCATTTAAAGAGGCTCACTGACCCACTGATATTGTTCAAATGCTCATCTTTGTTACCAAAATTTGTTTGTTGTTCTAAAAAAAAATTACTTTATTGTCATAGTTGTAAGATAATTGCGCATTTCCTATTTTTATTTGGTTAAATATTGTCTCAGGGAGCAGTCTGGTTGAGTTTATTTGTATTATTCAAACAAAATTCTAAGTTATTTTTAAGTAGCACAGCAAATTATTCAAGGAAACGCAAAACATATTGTTACAATATTGATGTTTCTTTCAATAAAAGTTAGAACTACACCACTGGTACAATGTTATTGGAGTTGAGGAGGGCCTGGGGACGGGGGTCCGACAGAAAAAGACTGAGAACCGCTGCTGTGGTGTGATGTAGTTGGTCTGTGATGAAACACATAAACAGAAAATAAAGTCAATTATGAGAAATTTTAACAAACATGTTCTTTTTAATTATGATTTCATATCACGTAGACATTGTCAAGTTGATGGATTTTAGTTTTGTATCTTCCTCTCAGCAAGGTTATTATCGTTAACGAAAACTAATGAAATGACGAAAACTAGAATTGAAAAAACATTTTCGTTAACTGAAATAAATAAAAAGCATAATTACAAGAAAAAACGATAACTAACTGAAACTGTATTGTGTACGTACGAAACTAACTGAAACGTATAAAAATTATGGATAAAATTCCCTTCGTTTTCATCTTTGTCAACGTCGGATTGATACAAAAGCAATTTATTTTGCTCTAGCAATTTTAGCTCGTGGCACCATACGGTACTTTACGCTCCGTCACTTGTCGTCACTTGTCGTTTAGAGTCGTCTTCTGGTCCCCACTCTACCTGGAAACATGGAGACTAAAGTTGGGAGAAAGCAGCAGAGTCCTGTCTGGGATTTATTTGAATACGACGAGAAAAGAGAGAAGGTACAACAAAATTAATACTAAAACTAAACTAAAACTAAGCATTTAGAAAAAAAAAGGAAAACTAATAAAAACCAGTGTTCAGAGAACGCAAACCTCCGCCAAGCACCCCGAACAGTGTGCATGTGTGGAGCGACTATTTCTTTTTAAATTAAATAGTTTCAGGGTTGTTCCATACAGCAGAAAAATTGTGGTCAAACGTGGTTATTAAATTCCAATCAATATTTGTTGAGTTCTAATTTTAAATGTGTGGTAAATGGGATTTTCAGTGTTAAATGTAAATGTCCACAGAGTCCACATTCCACAGTGGATGTGGACAGTTTAGTTCCAGATACAAGAGATTGTTCTAAGCTACGAGTGGATCCAATTGGAGGCTAATCGGAGCCGTTTTGAATTTTTTTATGAATTTTTGAAAATTGCTCAATGATGACAGATGGAAAACTGTAGATTTTGTGACGTTGCTGTGACCTTGAACTTTGGCCTTCTTTTTTTTTTTTTTTTTTTTTTTCGTCTTTTGCAATATATTTTATTGATTTCACAAACAACAAGAAATGAACAACACAGCACAGATACAGCCAAACCACAAAAGAAAACACCGATTCACATACATAAACTGCACATATAGCTTAAATAAATTTACATTGGGGCTATACAATGGAGGAGATAAAGAGAGTAAAAATATTCTATGACTTATTAGTGAAGACAAAATATGGCCGCCCTTTCTTCAACAAGTCAGCGGTATCGTCAGGAAGGTAATTCAGGAAGGGATACCAGACATTATAAAACAAGTTGTCATTGGCCTTTAGTGTAGCACTGAGGCGCTCCATAGGAAAGACCTTAAAGATTTCCCTGTACCACTGTGTTACAGATGGAGGTTTAGCTTTAATCCATTGAAAACAAAACACATAACTTTGGCCTATTTGGCCCAAAATTGAATGGGTTGGTCCCAGGGCCTAGGCCTATCTGAGGGGAAGATTTGGTAAAGATGGTTGGAATAGTTTTCCCGTAAAGTTGATAACAATCAAACAAACAAACACACAAACAAACAAACAAACAAACAAAGCAAAGTGATCACAATAGGTAATTAATACTAAAACTAAACTAAAACTAAGCATTTACAAAAAAAGAGAAAACTAATAAAAACAAGAACCCCCCCCCCCCCCCCCCCCCCCCTCCCATGGATCACAACCAAAATTTAATAATTTCTTCCTTGTGCCAGTATCAACATTTCCTGAAAATTTCATGAAAATCCGTCCATAACTTTTGGAGTTATCTTGCTAACAAACAAACAAACAAACAAACAAACAAACAAACACACAAATACACAAACCAAAGCGATCACAATGCCTCCTGACAGAAGTAACTATCAAACCTGCTCTAAAAGCTAATTAAAACGAACTGAATTACAGATAAAAAAGTCAAAACTAAATAAAACTAAACTATAATGAAAAATCCAAAACTATTAAAACCTTGCCTCTCAGGGTCTTTAATTGACCGTTCTACATATCTGGAGGGCAGCTTTGTTGTTCATTTCCCAGTTTTACGGCGTGAAAAGGCTCGGCTTTCAATCATATTTATGTCAGTTTGGGCTCAGATTCACCACGCAGTATCGTGTCGACAGAGTCATTTAAACATTTAAAATCAAAGACAGAGAAAAGGCCTGGGCTGTTGTCAGGCGCTGGATATAAATGTCAATGTTTTGTCAGTTTTGTTGACAATGGGACAGGATAATGTTGTTAGTTGGAAAGTTTCAGTAGCACGCTACCAACTATCGTTTGCAGGT
>NC_043965.1:2622776-2625276 GCF_902148855.1 Sphaeramia orbicularis | reverse complement strand
AACTCAGATGACCCTCTAGTTCTCTGGAACAGGGTTTTAGTTTCAGTCTTTCTGTGCTGGATGTATTTGTGGCTCCTGATTGATTCCTCTCATGTTTTCTTCTGCTGTACAGACCCTGTGTGTGTGTGTGTGTGTGTGTGTGTGTGTGTGTGTGTGTGTGTGTGTGTGTGTGTGTGTGTGTGTGTGTGTGTGTGTGCTGTGGTACGTGGACGTATGTTGCATAGAAATCAATGCCTGCACTGCACCGTCACCCCCCCACCCCACCCCCTTCTGTCTGCATGGGATCCATACCATAATACTCCCATCCTCCTGCGGCTTCCGGAATCTGACTTTACTATCTGAGCACCATTCTGGATGGATTCCGGCATCAGGGAGGAAAATGGGAGTGCGTCGCCATAGCAACGCCGCCTGCCACACACACACATCCACATGGTATAGGAGAGAACAGCGGTGCAGGCCAACGACATACACTCATCTCGTCTGCAAGGGTTTTTTTTTTTTTTTTTTTCTCACTCTCAACAGCTCCTTCATTTAGCGGTGAAGCTAATGCAGTCGTCGTCCCTCGTGGCTCCAACTGGACCCAGATCTGGAGGGTCTCAGCGGGGCAGGGACAGCATATACATGTTCATGGTAGAACATACCTGTCATTATAAGAACTTAGGCTTCATGTTTGATGAGTTCATGAATCTGGAGTGTGGAATTAAAGCAGTGGTTTCCAACCTTTTTTGTCTGATGATCCCATTTTAACATCACAAATTTCTGGTGACCCCAGACATTCAAAATGCAGACTTTTTTTTTGCTACAATTAATTGGTTTTTGATCATGTAATAGTTTGCTGTGCTATGTTGCAAATAAACATTAATGTTAGAGGACATTTATTCTATATAATGTATATTATTGTGGACAGAGGCAGTAAATCCAGGTGTAGATTACTGCACAAAGGGAGAATTGGCTTTTCCTTGGTCAGGATATGTACAGTCAGTCCAGCTTGGACTTACCAGGCTGACAATTAATACTGAACAAACAAGAACTCAAACTATGAATTATGAAAGAGCTGCAGCATCTGAAACTGACCACACTGAACATTTGACACAGAAACAGAACCACAGTGCTGCAGTTTCACACTCACAGTTTGTCATGTCTTTTATGGATTGGGATTGTCTCTTTCAAGTTTTTTTTTTTTATTTTATTTTTTAGCAATTACTAGAAATTCCTGGCGACCCCATTTGGGGTCCTGACCCCAAGGTTGAAAAACACTGAATTCAAATGTTAGCTGCTTCAGCCAGCAGAGGCCTGGGCTCTGTCATAAACCAGCTGAAAGTCTGTAAGGACCTGGGTTTTGGAACATATTCACAGTTGTATGATGTGTGTGTGTGTGTGTCCTGTCCTAAACTACAGTATGCTGCAGGTGTATCGGGGGGGGGGGGGGGGGGGGGGTCGACAATGTCCAGCTTTAGACACTGTTGAAAACACGGCCATCTGCTGCTTTCTTGGGGTTCATAAGTTTGTCCCAGTTCTGGCAGCGCAGGGTGACATGGGTTGGGTTCCTGGTGCAATTCAAGGAAAATGTGAAATGGTTACATTATGGAATTATTAATATGCCAGATAATCGAATAACCAAAAAAAGTATTAGGTTGGAGTACAACAAGGTCCCCTTAGGCGGCAGAAGTCAATGCAAACTCCAACGCAAACTATAGATTTTACTGATTGAACATTTACTATTTCAAAAAAAATGCAGCATACACATGTATATTTTATGACATTAAGTCATGTTTACATAACAGGATCAGCAGGAAGAAAAGAATTTAAAGACCTGACAACTCCCTCCTTCAGATTTTCCGTTCAGTTTCCAAAACAGACTCGCATCCGTAAGGTTTGAACCAGTGGTTCCCCCCCGTAAGTGTGATATCACCCCATTTCAATCCATCCCTCGCCATTGTTTGTTCGTCTCCTCACTTCCACCCCCCCCCCCCCCCCCCCCCCCACCCCCCCCCCCCCCCCAATCGACTGTTTCCGCCGTTTGAGCGTTCGGGGTCTGCCAAATGTGGAGGTGGTTCCCCTGCTGGATATTAACATATAGTGGTCCATTGTGATTGGTTGGGTTCCACTGGGACTCATTGGCAAGCCGTACACACTCCCATCCACAGCGAGCAGAGGCAGGTGGGTGGTCGGAGGATGAATCATACACATTCACAAGCAGCAGATGACTGACACACACACACACACACACACACACACACACACACATTTGCATCAAATAGCACTGAACCGTGTTTACATGGAACATTATATTCTGATAATAACAGCCAGATCAGAACAAAAACACCTCATGAAGCCGGAGGAGACTGGTCTGATCTGAGACAGGTTTCAATCAACATGAAGCAAGTGGATCATCTGTTCAACAGGAAAGCATTAGCACACGTAAATACTTAATCTGATCTTCGTTATGTCTTTGGATGATATTTATTCTCCACATATTTGCTCCACATAGAGGTAACAT